>NW_027456183.1:0-24007 GCF_040206685.1 Ascaphus truei | reverse complement strand
CCATCTGGTAGACACGCGAAGCATTGCAGCCTATTAAATCCTAATCATTATCATTTAACAGATCAGCCGCCCGTCAGCCAGGCATGAACCCAGGCTGGGAAGGCAAACGCAACGGGGCTTGTCAGAGGTGAGGAGCGGCGCATTCCAGGTATCTGCCAGGTACATACTGGGTATTTGCTCGAATAAAGTGTGTCGGTGCAGTAGTAATCCCCTCCGAACTGGGCATTCCTGGCCAATAATGCCCTGGCTGTAAGAGTTGAAGGGCCCAAGCAAAGCCCCCACCTCTATACACACTAACACTGCAGGGGCATCAGAGTGTCTTGTTGTCATGGCAACCGGGGGCGTCACGTGATGTCATTTGTTTAAAAAATTATTTTTTAAGGTGTCCCGGTTTTTCATTTTTTAAATCTGGTCACCCTATCCTCATGGAGTATTTAAGTGAAGTGGATTTATCGCAGCACCTGAAAGAGAAGAGACTACTTAAGGTCAGCAGCGCAACGCAAGTGAAAAGGGGGGAGAAGGGAATATAGAGAAAGGAGGGTGAGAGGGGGGTGAGAGAAATTAGAGAGGGGGTTCGGGGAGGGGATATGATAAACACTTTCAAATACATTCAGAGCAATTATTGAATATTAGGAAGGACACATTTCCTATATGAAGAGAAGAGGTTACGGCTTTTGATGCCGGAGGGTGAGAGGGAACGGGGAAGTGTGAGGAAGTCCCTCAATTAAAAAGTAGTGGTTCAGTGGAACTGCCCACCAGCAGAGGTGGTGGGTAATTATATAGCACCATCACTCAGGGTAGGCACAAGGAGATCCTAAATATGGGTAAAAGTCAGGGATCTAATGCGGTCTGAGGCTTCATAGCTGGTAGGAGAATGAGCAGGCTGGGGCAAGGGAGACGCCCAAATACCTGCTGGGAATAATGTTTGGGTGGGAATATACTGTACCCCGTGCTGGGAATAATGTTTGGGTGGGAATATACTGTACCCCGTGCTGGGAATAATGTTTGGGTGGGAATATACTGTACCCCGTGCTGGGAATAATGTTTGGGTGGGAATATACTGTACCCCGTGCTGGGAATAATGTTTGGGTGGGAATATACTGTACCCCGTGCTGGGAATAATGTTTGGGTGGGAATATACTGTACCCCGTGCTGGGAATAATGTTTGGGTGGGAATATACTGTACCCCGTGCTGGGAATAATGTTTGGGTGGGAATATACTGTACCCCGTGCTGGGAATAATGTTTGGGTGGGAATATACTGTACCCCGTGCTGGGAATAATGTTTGGGTGGGAATATACTGTACCCCGTGCTGGGAATAATGTTTGGGTGGGAATATACTGTACCCCGTGCTGGGAATAATGTTTGGGTGTGAATATACTGTACCCCGTGCTGGGAATAATGTTTGGGTGGGAATATACTGTACCCCGTGCTGGGAATAATGTTTGGGTGGGAATATACTGTACCCCGTGCTGGGAATAATGTTTGGGTGGGAATATACTGTACCCCGTGCTGGGAATAATGTTTGGGTGGGAATATACTGTACCCCGTGCTGGGAATAATGTTTGGGTGGGAATATACTGTACCCCGTGCTGGGAATAATGTTTGGGTGGGAATATACTGTACCCCGTGCTGGGAATAATGTTTGGGTGGGAATATACTGTACCCCGTGCTGGGAATAATGTTTGGGTGGGAATATACTGTACCCCGTGCTGGGAATAATGTTTGGGTGTGAATATACTGTACCCCGTGCTGGGAATAATGTTTGGGTGGGAATATACTGTACCCCGTGCTGGGAATAATGTTTGGGTGGGAATATACTGTACCCCGTGCTGGGAATAATGTTTGGGTGGGAATATACTGTACCCCGTGCTGGGAATAATGTTTGGGTGTGAATATACTGTACCCCGTGCTGGGAATAATGTTTGGGTGTGAATATACTGTACCCCGTGCTGGGAATAATGTTTGGGTGGGAATATACTGTACCCCGTGCTGGGAATAATGTTTGGGTGGGAATATACTGTACCCCGTGCTGGGAATAATGTTTGGGTGGGAATATACTGTACCCCGTGCTGGGAATAATGTTTGGGTGGGAATATACTGTACCCCGTGCTGGGAATAATGTTTGGGTGGGAATATACTGTACCCCGTGCTGGGAATAATGTTTGGGTGGGAATATACTGTACCCCGTGCTGGGAATAATGTTTGGGTGGGAATATACTGTACCCCGTGCTGGGAATAATGTTTGGGTGTGAATATACTGTACCCCGTGCTGGGAATAATGTTTGGGTGGGAATATACTGTACCCCGTGCTGGGAATAATGTTTGGGTGTGAATATACTGTACCCCGTGCTGGGAATAATGTTTGGGTGGGAATATACTGTACCCCGTGCTGGGAATAATGTTTGGGTGGGAATATACTGTACCCCGTGCTGGGAATAATGTTTGGGTGGGAATATACTGTACCCCGTGCTGGGAATAATGTTTGGGTGGGAATATACTGTACCCCGTGCTGGGAATAATGTTTGGGTGGGAATATACTGTACCCCGTGCTGGGAATAATGTTTGGGTGGGAATATACTGTACCCCGTGCTGGGAATAATGTTTGGGTGGGAATATACTGTACCCCGTGCTGGGAATAATGTTTGGGTGGGAATATACTGTACCCCGTGCTGGGCTGGAAAGTCTTTTCTTCTTTCTCCATCAGATTCTACACTGCTGAGATGGTCAGTTGTATCCAGTTTCTCCATTCTACGGGCATTATTCATCGGTAATTTAAAGCATCCTTTTCTGTGCTGTCTCATCCTCCCTCTGCTCAGGGCTGTCTATTTTCTGTCTTCTATATTGTGTATGGTCTCTCGCTGTGCTCAGGCTGTCTATTTTCCTCTCTCATATCTCAGCTCCACTCTCTGCTCCGGTCCATCTTTATTCTGTCTTTATATCTCAGTTCTGCTGTCACTCTGCTCAAGACGTCTTTCTATCACATCTCCTTATCCCTGCTCTCTTTCTGCACTCTGCTCAGGCCTGTCTCCTTTCCAGCCTTCTTGACTCTACTTACCTGCTGGGAATACCAACTCTTTCCAAACTCCCTTCCCCACAGTACTCACTAAAACCCTTATTGAAGCATTAAATGTATTGACCTTATATAAATAAAAATACACCCTCAGACCAAGCTCAGAGATTCTCTCTTCACAGGGACCTGAAGCCGGAGAACATATTAAAGGACAGTGTGGGCCACTTAAAGATGACAGACTTTGGGCTCGCGATATAAAACATCTATGGGAAACAGACCGTCAGCGAGGGTGTGGGGACCCTGGGATATATTGCCCCCGAGGGGAGAATTAGACCATTTCTCTATTGATATCTGATATATTTACATCAGTGTTTCTCAGCCAGGGAGTCCTGTCACCCAGGGGTGCCTAAGACTAATCTGAAGGCTGCCCCTAGGAAACCAAATGATGATGTAAACATGCAATATATTGCAGGCACCACAGGCAGTGAAAGAATTTATTGCTGATGGAACATTTTGCATTATATAAAAATGTAATAAGAACTGGAATTTACGGGGGCGCATGCGCAAAGTCATCCAAGACGGCCGCATGAGATCAGAGCTCTGCCCAGCACGCCAGACTACAGCGGATAACAGACATTTCCAGCATCACAAATAAGAAATAAAAGCAGTGACATGGTCACAGAAGGCAGCGGGATGCCACTTAAGAAAACCCAAAACCCGGAGGTCTCTTTGTTCTTTCGTATAGCCTGGGGAGGTGGTTTGGCTATATGCCGCAACTGCAGACAGCTATCGGGACCTTCAGTGCCGGTGCGCATGCGAGTGACGTCATCTGGATGCGACGTGACCAGCGGGTCTGCGATCAGGACAACAGCTAGCGTGACGGCGGCGTCTGAGCCCTGAAAGTACACTGTGGAGTCCCCAGATTGGGATCCAGCACAGAGGGAGAGATAAAGTTTCTATCAGCGCTGTTTGTTGGCCGCCCTGTCGTGAGTAGGATTCCAATTTTTACATCACCGGGTGGGATCTCCACAGTTCATGTTCCTCATGTCTATTTAGACAATTGTTTTATCTTTTATAGGTTTTTATTCTTAGTATTAAATAGCACCAGTTTTTTCAGTCAGTCGGTGTTATGTGAGTGTGTGTTTGTAAGTTGTTGTGGTCCTTTTTAGTTTGATTGTTTATACCAGTGTTGCACTATGATTTTTTTCTTTGTTTATTTCCACGTTATGAGACATCAATCAAGAATCATCTGATATTGATTGGGCACTAAGGACTGGTCTGATATTTGATCTGTGATCACCTTAGGTGGTGTATGGTAAATCTAGGCGCCAGTTATTTTGTGTTTTCTATGTGTTTATGTTGACCTGTATCGGTCATAGTTTCTAGGCAGCCTAGACCTTTAATATAGAGGCTTGTTTGTGTAATCACTTTAGTATTCATTTTTACTATATTGTTTTAAGCATTAGCGCTGTAAGCACTTATTTTCTTTATATTAACTAAGAGTTTGGGTTTTTATAGAATGCAAGTTAAAACCAAAATATTACTTAGCTTTAAAAAAAAAAAAAAAGTATATTATGTTTAAGATGCTCAAGTTAACTCGATGTTTTTATATAGTAGTCGCAGGATAAGGACATTTTCTTCAGGATGTAAGACGTACGACGTAAATGGCACATGCTGGAAATGTAGTGACAAGATCGTGCGATGTACAGACAAATGATCTCAGGTACCACAGTGCACCCCGAGCATACAGTATACACTATTAGACTCTGCATACCACAATTACCCCACAAGCAGAGTCAACGGCCAAAGCTGTACATGGGCTTCAACCCAACCCAAGACAAAACCCTTCTTTTTTCTCTTTATTATTTAATAATAGAAAATTTAAGAAAATTTAAGAAAAGAGCTAATAACTGTGTGATATCTGGAAGGCGCCTACCCATCGCCAAGGGAACCGTTGCCGGGTCTCCGTCCCGTAGGCATGATTCCCATTGGCCAGTTAAAATTTCCCACTCACCAGCAGCTACCTCCCCGAGGAGCGGTCCAGAGTGCCTAAGCTGGCTTCCTCCTCTGATTGGTCCAGCCGGACGAGCCCTCGTCCCCCGATTGGCTGCACCGTCACGATTCGTGTTCTGATCGGCCAGCAGCCCCTGCTCCATGAAAAGTATAGGAGACCAAGGGCTATGTAAGGAGCATGGACGTTCATAGTACCAGAACAGTTTTTGAGTTGATCGGGCACACAACTGGTGGGTTTTTCAAAAGTGCTATTGGCCGAATAGCACTGAGAAGCCGGAGAAGAATCTGTTCAGGGTAAGCCTACTGAAGCAGGCCCCTGCACCTAGTTGAGGTCTCCTGTGACAGATATAACATGTTTGAAGGACAAAACCTTCCCCCAATTTTTTCATTCACCGGTGCAAAACAAAAAAGCAGGAGTGGCTGTTTTGTTCAGAGCAACCGTGCCCTTCTCGTTGATACAGCTAAAAAGAGCCACATTGGGAAGAATAGTCACTCTTTGATAAAGTGCGGTTACCCGCACAAAACGCTTAAGAGGTTTCTCTTGCTACTTTTTATGTGCCTACAATAAATTTTTGTGTACCGTGAAGCCAGCAGTCCGGTCTCCATTATTCCTCTCATGGCAGCTGCACCGCCGTTCAAACCTCCTCCTTCATGCTGAATTCATCTGGTAGGAGCACGCCGACAGCACCCGGAGTGCCACGGCGTAATTGAATGAGTAACCATTATATTGGTATACCCTTAGACACTTGTTTGCTACAATCAAGTCACAGTTTAAAGAACACCGTTGCAAAGTTCATACAAGATCTAGCTAATGTACTAAGCTATTGAACACGCATATGAAGTGGTGTATTCTAAATGGCTGACAATGTGGGATGCTATATGAATGGGTTAATCAAGCTGTCTTTTGAGTAGGATCAAGGTTTAAGGTGCTACATTTTGCACGCTTATTTACATGGACATGTCTGGTTAGCATCACAGGGGGTTTCTTTCTCCCATTTCTCTTATCTAAAGAGAATACTCAAGTAGTAATAACCATTTTCTAAGGATTAAATGACTTTGAGCCACCTACAGTATTTAATGCAGAAGATTCGTGGATGGCAGTGTAGCTGCCTTGGAAAAAATGCGTGGGACCAAACTTGCAAAATACTGGGTACAAAAACGATTTATTGGCACATAAAAACGGCAACAGCAAATACTCTGGCGCGTTTCAGCCGCAACGGGCCTTTGTCAAAGACCCGTTGCGGCTGAAACGTGTCAGAGTATTTGCTGTTGCTGTTTTTTTTTTTTTTTCAACTTTTTCTTTTCATCATTTTCCAAGCATACAGCAGTGTAAAGACATTTTTTAGCCAATATTAGCTGAGGTTGCCACATAACTTGCTGAGTTTTTACACATAGCACATTGACTCAGGGGGGGAAGGGTAGTTACACATGGGGGGAGACACATGTCGGAAAGGGGGGGGTAACACGAGGGGGGGGGCAGAGTTGGGGTAGGGGGGGATGGGGAGGGGGGGTTGACATGTATTCCACAACTTCTTGCAACTCCTTGGAGCTCTCGGCTCATGTTGTGCAGCCCAGTGTTGGGCTGTTTCTTCCACGTCACCTCTCTGGTCTGTATCTGGGGCTCGTACTCACCCTGTTACCGTCCAGAAGGCGTCAAAGGAGAACTCACCTTCCATTATTACAGCCAAATGGTGGCATTGCTCACCCCTGTAATGTCAGTCTGTACCAACCAGGGGAACCAGACTTTTTGGAAATTTGCGCCAGTGTCGTTGACCAAACTAGTCAACTTCTCCATCTGGCAAACGAACCAAATTCTGTTCCGAATCTTTTCTAACGATGGAGTTGTATTTTGCTTCCACAATGCTGCCGTCTCACACCTCACTGCCGTCGCAAAATGAGCGATCAATTTGTTCCCCGCTCTCGTCAGGCCCTCTAGTGGCCGATTTAGGAGAAATAGCCAAGGGTCTAGAGGAATTTCGAGGCCCAAGATCCTCTTAAGCCAATTATGAATCTGTTACCATATTGGGCGCAGTCGAGGGCAAGACCACAGCATGTGCAGCAGGTCTCCGGACTCTCCACATTGTCTAGGGCACAAGGGGGAGTAACCCGTGACAAATTTTGATAATCTAACTGGAGTGAGATACCACCTCATTAACACCTTATATGAGTGCTCCTTCAACGTCGTGCAAATCGATGTTTTTGCTGTCGCCTCGAGTATGTCTGTCCAGTCCTCGTCCTCTAAAGGCTCCCCATTAGTCCCTCTCCCAGTGGGTCATGTAGTCAAGACGTGTGTTGGGGCCGGTCCCAGGATCGACTATCTCTCTGTACAACCTAGATGTAAGTCCCGAGGTGTTGTGCCCTCGTGCACAGAGCGATTCGAAATTCGTCACTTTAGGACGGTTCTTGTATTTGGTGTAGAATGCCCGGATCTGGAGGTATCTAAAAAATTCTGTGATGGGGATGCCTTTGTCAGCCTGAATTTGCGTGAATGTTTGAATAGTACTTATGCCCTCCAGATCCCTCAACCTCCCGTATCCCTTCTGCTTCCAGACTATAAAGTGTCCCTCTTCCAGCCCTGGAGCAAAATCTGGGTTGCCGAATAGTGGTGTCATCAGGGAGTATCACTTGGTTAAGGCGCACTTAAATTTAGTGGCTTCCCAAATCGAGAGTGAGTTGGTTATTGAGGATAGCGGTCTCGAGATTTTCTTTAACCTAAGTTTTGGGTACCAAATCAGATTCTGAATGTCCAATGGGGCACACAGCTCGCTCTCCAGCTTCATCCATCTACGGCGCTCAGGATCTATGTGCCAATGGATAATTTGGCTCAATTGGGCTGCTCTGTATTATGAGAACAAGCAAGGTACCGCCAGTCCGCCTGCTGTTTTGGGTTTAATCAGTGTTGTTGCTGGTATCCTAGCTTTCCTATTGTTCCAAATAAATTTAAAGATCTGAGCCTGCAAGTCACTTATCTCCGCACTATCTATGGGTATGGGGAGTGTCTGGAAAGGTATGAGTCTGGGCAGAAGGTTCATCTTTACGCTATAAATTCTTCCAATCCAGGAGATACCGAATGTTGCCCATTCCTTCAGCTCCTTTCTCAAAGATTGCAAGAGTTTGGGATAATTTGCCTTATATAGTGATTTGACCTCCTTCGTGAGATGAACTCCCAGGTATTTAATCATCTTGGGTTGCCAATTCAGATTGAAGTTAATCTCTACTAGTTTTTCGGTAGTTTTGGGGAGGTTCAGGCTTAGCGCCTCTGATTTTGATTGGTTGATTTTAAACCCCGAAACTGAGTTGAATGTGTCCAGGAGGTCAAAGAGGTTGGGTAGGGAGACTAGGGGCTTTGACAGTGTCAGGATAACATCATCGTATAACGCGCGTTTTGTACTCCTGAGACTGTATGTGGATTCCCGTGATGTCTTTATTACTGCGAATGTGATTTGCAAGTGGTTCCATTCATAGGATGAACAACAGTGGTGATAGTGGGCAGCCCTGTCTTGTACCACTTTTAATTTGCAGCGAGTCTGACGGGTACCCTTGATGGATTACCCGCGCTGTTGGATTAGTGTACAGCTCTTTGATTGCCCGTATCACCATGTCCCCCATTCCAAATGCTGCAAGTGTGGCATCCAGGTATGGCCAGTCGATTCTGTCAAAGGCTTTTTCCGCGTCTAAGCTTACAATCATTCCCGGGATCCTGTTGGCATTTATGTAATCTATAGTATCAATTAGCCTTCTAGTATTATCGGCCGCTTGCCTACCTGCGGTGAAGCCAACCTGATCTGGGTGAATCAGCCTAGGCAGAATCGAACTCAATCTATTGGCCAGTAATTTGGAGTAAATTTTAATATCTGAGTTAATCAAAGATATTGGCCGATAGCTTGGACAATTGGTGGGATCTTTGCCCTATTTATGGATCACTGAGATGGACGCTTGCAACATCATGTCTGAGAAGGAGCCCCCTGTCAAAATATGGTTGAACATCCTCAGCAAGTGCGGGGACAGGATTCCTATGTATTTTTTATAATACAAGTTAGAAAATCCATCTGGGCCTGCAGCTTTAGCAGGTTAAGGTTAACAACTACCTCTTTTAGTTCCTCCGCTGTGAACTCCTTACCAAGGAACTCCCGCTCCAACCTTGTCAGTTTTGGTAGGTTTGCTTTGGCTAAAAATTTGCCTAAAGCCTTATTTGTTTTAGCATTATGCCGAACCTTCTGGCCATCGTATAGCTTTGCATAGTATGCTCTAAACTCCTCGACTATGTGTTTGTGATTGGCTGTTAGCTCTCCTGTTCTAGTCTTAATCGCATGGATTGTGTAGTTGTGTTGTTTATTGCGAATTTTCCTCGTTAGCATGGTATCTGGCTTGTTCGATTTTTCAAAAAATTTCCTCTTTGTCCAACTCAGTTCTTTCTCAGCCTGGGAAGTGAGGAGGAGGTTAAGCTCTATTCTTATGTCCTTCAACTCCTTCAATATGTCTGCGTTCCCGGATTGGGTATGCTGTATAGAGAGCTCATGGAGCCTCTCCCTTAATGATTTTGTTTTAGCTTCCCTCACTTTTTTCTTACCCGCTGCTATATTTATCAGGACCCCTCGCATAGTAGCCTTGTGAGCCTCCCACAAGGTGATGTGAGATTCCACACTGCCGGTGTTAGCTTTAAAGGATTGTGAGATCTCGGCTTTAATTTGTTGCGCGGTCTCTGGGATCTTTAAAAAAGACTCATTTAGTTTCCAGTTTGCTCCCGGGCTGATCAGCTTGATCTGGGAGCACCTCAGCTCAATTGGTGCATGATCGGACCATGAAATATCATGTATCCCTGAGTAGGTGATCTGGGGGACCAGTCTAGCCGACACCAAGAAATAGTCGATCCTGCTGTAGCTGTCGTGTGGCTTTGAGTAAAATGTGTAACTCCGCTCCCCAGGGTGTTGTTCCCTCCAAATATCCACCAGTTGATTCTCTCTGATTCCCTGTCGGAGTGCTGTGACCCCTTCCGCTCTGTCTCTATGTTTCGTCTGTGTTCTGTCCATTTCTGGGTCCAAGCGTTTATTAAGGTCCCCAGCAAGTACTATACTGCCCTCTGCGATCCTATTTAGGATAGTGAAGAAAGATCTAAAGAACATTCGGATCGTTCTCGCATGGGGCATAGACTGAGGCCAAGGTCAATTTACTGTTTTGTATTGTCCCTATCAGAATAAGATATCTGCCTTCCACATCTCTTTTAATCTTATCTATTTTGAATGGGAAGTTATTGTGTAGGAGTATAGCCACCCCTTTCCTTTTTTCTCTTGCTGAGGCTAAATAAAACTGCCGGTATTGGGCATCTAGATATTTGGGGTTGTGTCTGGCCCTAAAGTGTGTTTCCTGTAGGAACAAAACATCTATTTTCTTTTTCTTATATTCAGAAAAGGCAACCCTCCGCTTCTGCGGACTATTAAAGCCTTTCACATTTTGGGATAACCAGGTTACAGACATTGTGGTATGTGTATAGATCTTCTTACCCTATTCTGTGCACTGATACGGGTGATTTTGCCGGACGATGGCTGAGTTGCCGTTAGACCGCGTGGCTCCGAATGCTCCTGTAGTCGCTCCATGTGGGGGGTCGGGATAGGGGGGAGGGGGATACGCAGAAAAACAGACAGGGGAGACAACACAACATGTGGTATAGACAGCATCATAATAGACAGCAATATCAACTCTTCTGAGCTTTTACCAGACCTTGCTGGTCTGAGCTCATGTGCCCGGGGACCCCGTGGCCTTGCGTCCACCGCGCCGTTCATCACTGCAAGGCTCCACTGCAATGTGGAGAAAGTCCACATTCCCCGGGTCTTGCCCAACTGACCCCAATGTACCCCGGTCAGTGTGGTTGAGGCCCATGCCTACTGCCAGGAGAGCGGAGCTACCTCCTACCCCCCCGCGCTGTGGAGCATTATCTTATGTACAACTAAATACCCTTATAGTGTATGCCACTGTGTAACTCTTCCACCCAGCTTTCCTGGGAAACCCAACTTGTTTCGAAACTTCAACTTCAACTTAAAACTTTACATTTTTTTTCTTTTTTTCCCCCTCTACACCCTTGTATGGAATAATTAACCTGTTGCGCTAACCCTGTGTTAACTTGTTTAGCTGCCTATCCTCTTTCCTGTGTTGTTATTTTTTGTTTTGTTTTACCTTCTTTTATAGTTTTACTCCTCCTATGTGTTTACATACCTCCTCTTTCCTGTCGGTCGCCAATGCTCCTGTTCACACTCCCCTTCTACTCTACTTCCCCCCCTATTCTCCTTCTTTTAGTCTTTTATTTCATTTAAGAACTTAGTCATGTCCTTCCGTAGGACGGGCTGCATCCCCGCTTCCTCCTCTGGGTCTCCCCTGCCCTGCATGGAGTCCGTGTCGGAACTCCCGCCCGCAGACATGGCCATCTCGTCCCTGGCCTTTACTTGCTCTGTGTGCCAGAAATAAGATCTCAGATCCAGGGACTTTCTCTTAGTGCTTTTTGTCGTGGCCAGAGTTATTGGCATAGCCGCCGCTTCAATGCTGCTGAGGGTATGTTTTGCGCCGAGTTTGGGTGGGTTTTTATTGTATGTATTGATTTAAATGCGCTGGGGATCGGAGGAGCTCTCGGATTAAGCTGCCATCTCCCAGTCCGTCGCGCACGCGCCTCCTCTGTTGCTGCTTTTATGTACCACTAAATCTTTTTTGTACCCAGTATTTTGCAAGTTTGGTCCCACGCATTTTTCCAAGGCAGCTGCACCGCCATCCACGAATCTTCTGCATTGCATACCTCTTCGGTAGGAGCACGCCTCACAGCACCTGGATCTTCAGTGATTAGTGAGTTTATTCTTACTTTACTTTATCCATTGTTATCACTGTACCTATAGCCAGTGACACCCATACAAAATATACCTCTTACAAAGGTTAGTGGGAGTCCACACAGAGTGGCTTTCAAAGGTTATAAGTGACATGGATATATGTACCTAACTACGCTGTATACTTATGGAAAGACAATTGCATGGTTTAAATTGATACATGGACACTCCTTGTGAGCATTGCATAGGAGTCTAATCTCCTATTCCTTCACCTCACCTACAGTATTTGACAGTGTTTTGCAACAGGGTAGGGTCCCTTAGATAATATGCATTGGTATTTTGCCCGGCCCAAATGGGATTTTATCATCAAAACAGGTGCCAAAACTGGGCATGGGCACCAATATTAAGCCATTTGAATAAGTAGATGAAGTAGTTCAAAGGTTAAATTACTTTGGGCCACCTATTTAGTAGTGGCTGTCGACAGAAGGGGCTCGCTTACATAAAATCCACTTCTATTTGGCCTGGCCAAAAAAGTATTTGAGCATTACAACAGGTGTCAAACCGGCCATGGGTGCCAATATTTACCAATTTGAGTAAGTAGCTGCAGTAGTTTAAGAGTTAAATGACTTTGGGTCGCCTATTTCACAGGGGTTATCAACAGAAGGTTCTACCTTATGTAAAATCTATTTGACCAAAAATAATTTGGCCATCAAAACAGGTCCCAAACTGGGCACGGATGCCACATCATAACAAATTGAATACATAGCTGTAGTATTTCAAGGGTTAAATGATTTTGGGACACCTATTCCACAAACATAAAACCTTACATGAAACCCATTTGTATTTAGCCGGGCCCAAAAGAGATTTGGGCATCAAACTGGCTGCTAAACTGAGAATGGGTGCCAATATTTACTCATTTGAATAAGTAGCTGCAGTGTTTCCAGGGGTTAATCGCTTTGAGTCACCTATTTCACAGTGGTTATGCACAAAGGGAGATCCCCTATGTAACCCCTATCTTGCCTGGCCCCCCCCAAAAAAAGAGTATGGGCATCAATAACAGTTGTTAAATTGGACACAGGTGCCTATTTTATTTTATTTTTTTAAACAATTTGAATAAGTAATTGTATTTTTCCAAGGGTTAAATGACTTTGGACCACGTATTGTACAGTGGCTATCGAAAGAGGGGGATCCCTTACATAAAACCTGTATTTAGCCGGGTATTGGCATCAAAACATGTGCCGAACTGGTCACGTGTATCCGAGTTTCATACAGTAGCTCTAACTACACGTATATTAATATAACTGGTAAGCAATGCACATTTAATACAGAACAGATATGAATGATACTTTTAGTAAGCAAAGAGAGTACGAAGTACTGTAAAAATAATCATTTCTTGAAAGCCTTTAAAACACGTAGGTGAACCATAAATTGATGCAGTATTATGCTTTGACTTTACAGACATCTTATAAATTAAAACAGCAAAATGCATAAGTTCCTTTTAAAGTTTTCATAAATTCAAATAATTACACATAGGTACCCTGTGTTGATATAAACTGGGGAAAAACATAACTGCCTGACCCAGTACATTTGTGGATATACAGTAGAATGTAGAATACTGTACATGGGCAAAAGTGACTTGCTCTTGGAAACCTGCAGATAATTACAGCCATCTGTTCTGATGGCCAAATTATTTTGGAGCCAGGCAAAATTGATGGTGGGCTTTAAATAGAGGACCAATTTCTACACTATAAAGAACCCTTGTGAAATATGTAGGCAAAAGTCATTTCATCCTTGAAATACTACAGCTGCTTCTTGAAATTATTTAAAATTGGCATCTGAGCCTAGTTTGCCACCTGTTTTGGTCCCCAAACCTTTTTTGGCTAAATACAAGTGTAACGGGTTTCCCCCCCCCCAATCGCAGATTTATACTGTGTGGGTGCAGGAACATACAATGTTACTCGGGTGTGGTGCGTTACCTGTTGGCTCACAGGAGGGCTGAGCTTCCGCCACGGGGAACCTGGGGCAATTATACTATCGGTGCAGCGCCTCCACCTGCGATGGCTCCCACCAAAGGGGGAGTGGTTCCTCGCAGGACAATCACAATAATCACATAGACAGTGCGTTATAACTAAGGACTTTACTACATGCAAGAATAACACATCACATGCATAATAACCTGTGTCCCTCTCACGAGGAGACACTAACCGTGACGTCTCGAAGGACGATTCCCCAACACCAGGTGATCCCACCCAGTGTCCAAAGAACCCCACCCAATGTCCCGTACTCTTACAGAGAGTCAATGGGTGACTGCGCAGTCACTAATTACGCTAAGGGCCCGGTGGTGCACTTATGTATTAGATACCTGCCGAGCACTCCGGTGCTCGGGTCAGCAATCTTCACAAAGGCTCAGTTGGCGATGACTCCTTCAACCCTCCAACCGAACTCCTGCACGTGGACCGTCCGGGCGGTCCCTCTCTGGAATAGTCTCTGCGGACCCCAACGTGGGTCCAACCACTTCACGGGAACAGCAATCTTCACTGTGTCCCTATCTATCTAAGGGGCCACTAACGTGACAGGAACCCTAACCTTGGGCCTGTCCCTGTAGTACCGCAACCTGTAGTGGCTTGGGAAACTCCTATGGCCTGTAGGGGGTAATGACCTGTCCCACTCCCCTAACTACCCAAGTCCCTTCAGCCTCACTACTTTCTAACTAGTCCCAGCGCCTACAGCAGCAAGCTGTAGCTCACTGGAGGCTGCAGCCAACGTGCTGCGCAACAAGGTGCCTGCCTGTCAGACCTCACAGCACTAACAGCCGTGACTCTGACAAGGCAGCACTCTAACCACTAAGGGCAGCGTCCCTATCTTGGGCCTCCCTCAGTAATTACCCACTACCCTAGTGGGGGGTTGGGGCCTACCTGGGGTGTGGGTACCTATAGGGCCGCAGGAGCTGTACTCGCTCCCCGCACCCTTCCTTCCCTCACAGCTCCCCTGCTCCAACGGACTAACCTGAGTGACAGGGTCCCTCTCTCTAGAGCAGTCCCTGGCAACACTCTCTCAGAGTAACTAACTACCTCAGACCCTGGGGGTGCTGGCCTAGTACAGTGAGTCCTGGACTCCTGTACCCTACCTCCTTCCTTGGGCTGCTCCGATCTCTGACTGCTGGCTAACGTGCTCCAAGCCTGCCAAATGTATCTCTTCTGCAGAGGCTCCCTAAGCCCTATTGGCTCCCTGGTGGCACATGGGGCATACAGAGGCTCATGGGATATGTAGTTACAGCTCAGAGCCTTCTCTGGTAGGCTAGGGCTTTGCGGGCTTTTGGCAAGCTCATCTGCGCCTGCGCGATCTATCTCGGGCTGCCCTAACCTCCCCTGGGCCTTCCCTGCTCTCGCGCGACTTTGTCCTGTCTCTGAGGCCTGTACTGCGCCTGCGCGATCACTGCGCATGCGCGAGCCTATCATCAATGGCGGCGCCCTCTTCGCCAGCCGCCGGGACCTTAGAGACGCGATCGCGGCCTTAGCAACGACCCGATCGCGTCCCCTGCAACCGGCCGCATGTGGGGGAAGCCGCGCTGCTCCCTGCTCCAGCCCCCACCCTTGGAAGCAGCCGTCGGGTCCGTCGGCACCCGCGACCGCGCTGCACAAGGGGAGGGGGGTCTCCAGGAGCCACGGGAGCTCCAGGCTACACAAGCTTTATGCAAAGGCTCCAACTCTGTCAATATCTACTGTGATATAGGTGGCCCAAAAGCTTTTATCCCTTCAAATACTGAAACTACTTTATTCAAATTGTACCTGTTTTGATGCACAAATATTGTTTGGGCTGGGTTAGTGCAACTAGGTGTGACACAGGAATTCATCTTCTGTTGATAAACACAGTGGGATGTGACCCACATTCATTTAACCTTTAAAATACTGCAACTACTTATTCAAATGGATAAATATTGTTACCCGTACCCAGGGTGGCACCTGTTTTGATGCCCAAATTCCTTTTGGGGCAGACGATATGCAAATGGGTGTTATGTAAGGGACTGGGAAATAGGTGGCTCAAAGTCATTTTAGTGTTGCACTGTAACTAGGCATTAAAGTCATAACCTTTTCATTCCCCCATATCTTATGATGTCATATAACACCAAAGATGTATTTATATATGGAAACAACATAATTATTGTTGAACGCCATTTAAAAATAAGCCTGTGTTTGCCGTACCTGCTATTAGTGCATTCACCTTTTCTGTATACTCTGAGGTAGATAAATACTAAAGATGCATCATTTGCATGTTACTTCCCAGAATCCCTGGCTGCAGTGGAAGCACTGTAGGCTAAAAGATAATGGTGAAAATCAGGGTTGCAGACCTGTCTAAGGCTGCGGTCCCAGTGACTGCCACAGCGCACGCCACGGTGTGCACTGTGCGCACAAGCACCGGCCCCCCAGTCACTCAGGGCCGAGTACATGCGTCGGCGCACACTCAGCAGCCGCGCTGTACTGCAGGATTCCACACACTCAAACAAATTGTGTGTGGAACTTGCGACGGAGCCGTGGCCACGCCCCCGCTGGCGGTTCAGCAAATGAGGGCGAACCAGCTGCGTGAGGTCATAGCCACGCCCCCGCAAAAACCCGACCACGCCTCCTCCCGTCGCATCCTCTCCCTCTCTCCTGAAGACCGCAGATCGCGGTTAGTGCTGTGCACGCGCCGCCACCCCGCCGGGCGCGCGTGTCACAGTGTTGACTGGGACCGCAGCCTGAGACATGTGAATGTGCTCACAAATTATATTTTTATTAACTGCATTACTGTAAGAAATCCAATTTAGCAATAATTATATTGTAATGAATGAATCTGTTATCAAAGGCAGAATGTTAAAGTATACAGTATAATAGTCTGGACTTTCCTTCATATCTATATATTATCTGATTGTATATTCAGTTATTGTTACATGTGCAGTATTCTAAGTGAAAGGTCAGATCTATTCTGACAGACAGAATTGACCCAAAAGGTCAATTCGTGGCCTCAAGTTGTTGAACAGCTGCAAGTCCTAACTGGGAAAAATGCTGCATAAGACTTTTCAATTCAGTAAGTTTGAAACTACTTATATGTTCAGAAGTAGTTCATATGACATCAGTAATGTGGGTAAATGCCATGTTAGGATATACCATCTTCAAGGTTAAAATGGCTGACTGGGTGGGTCTTTATGGATAAATACAGCAGTGAGCTTAGTGAGTTTAGGAAGGAAGGAAGGATGGAGAGAAGATAGGCCAGAGGAAGAAAGACCAGTCCAGATTGATAATACCATGAAGAGGAGAAAAGGACATGTTAATACCTGGATAGAATATTAACTGAAAGAAGGTTACTATGTGCAACTATTCTTAAGAATATCAATCTATTTGAAACATCACCATCGTCATTCTTACTATTTTTTGTATGTAAGTAATTATTTTCAAAATAAACGTTTTGTTTTTGTGTGCAAACGACAAGAATGCTGAATTCTGTTATACTGATGTGAATCTACAGAAAAAGCGAATTTAAGGACATTTAACAATTACCAAACTTTTGCCATGTATGATGAAAGAGATCTGTAAATAACATTATTTTTATATATTTATTTGCATACATCTACAATCACCTCCACAGGCAGAGACCATCTAAATTACTATATGCACCAGAAAATAATCTTAATATATAAATTCGAAAGGTTAGTGCTAGATGCGGTGAATCTGATTGGTCCGTGGCCACCCCGACTCTCATTGGCCAAGAGGTACGCCCCACTGTGACACACACATAGACACTATGTCCGCCCTCCCATAGTCAGCCTCCCACATGACTTTCATTGGCCAAAAGGTACAGTGACATCACTGACACACACCTACTTCACTCTCATACACTTGCACTGACACCATACACCCAGAGAACCCCTGCGGAGTCCTTGTTAAGTTTACATCTCACACTCTCACCCCTGTCTACACACACACACACACACACACACACACACACACACACACACACACACACACACACAGTCACCCCTATGTACAGAGGCGACCAACTTTATTCTAACTCGGCTAGTTCCGCAAATTTCAGAATATCCCGGTGATGTTCGGTTTTGTATCGTTTTCGCCCGGAGTGTATTGCGTTATTTTCCCGGCTGTGATTTAAGCATTTTATTCCCGCTGGCTGCAATACTGCAATGCCGTGTAAAAACACATGGGGGCGTTTGCGAGCTGTTGTCTTTGAAGCCGTCCCCTATAACCCCTAACATACAGTACATCAATGAAAACCTGTCACATGGTACTAGAGCCAATCAGAGTAGGGATGGAGTTCCCACGCTCTGGCTCTAGTACCATGTGACAGGTTTTCATTGACGTCACATCCTTTCTCCCCCAAGCCTCTGTCACATGGTATACTAGAGCCAATCAGAGTAGGTATGGAGTTCCCACGCTCTGATTGGCTACCGTACCATGTGACAGGTTTTCATTGACGTCACATCCTTTCTCCCCCAAGCCTCTGTCACATGGTATACTAGAGCCAATCAGAGTAGGTATGGAGTTCCCACGCTCTGATTGGCTACCGTACTGGGTGCTGAGCTCAAGGACTGACTCCAGAAAGGAGAATAACAGCAGCACTTCCAACAAAGAGGGACAAGTGCCTATCTGGGTGCCCCCTTCACATAACCCCCCTGCACCTCACATCGCCCCCTGCACCTCACATCACCCCCCCCTTGCAAATCAACCCCCCTTCCCTTGCACATCACCCCCCCCCCTTGAACATCAACCCCCCCTTGCACATCAACCCCCCCTTCCCTTGCACATCAACCCCCCCTTCCCTTGCACATCAACCCCACCTTCCCTTGCACATCAACCCCCCCTTCCCTTGCACAACACCCTCCCCCTTGCACATCAACCACCCCCCTTGCACATCAACGCCTCCTTCCCTTGCACATCAACCCCCCTTCCCTTGTACATCAACCCCCCCTCCCTTCCTTGCACATATCCCCCTGCACATAACATCACCTCCTCGCCTCCGATCACGGCGGGACTGGCCGCGCTCGCAAGCAGTGGGCACCGGAAAAGTGCCGCACTTGAGAGCGGGCTCGGCTCCCCCGGGGAGGAAGGGGAGAGCGGGCTTGGCTCGCGGGGGGAGGGAGAGCGGGCTCGGCTCGCGGGGGGAAGAGGGAGAGCGGGCTCGGCTCGCGGGGGCAGATAGAGCGGGCTCGGCTCGCGGGGGCAGGGAGAGGGGGCTCAGGAGGAGGAAAGCAGCCGCCGCCGTGGGCCGTGTGATGTGCAGGCCTGCCCTATATCCATACCTCTCCAATCCCCGCCACTGCTCAGTGTTCAATGGGGGAGGTTGACGTCGGCGGAGTGACGTTGACGTCGGCGGCATGACATTGACGTCGGTGACAGATTAGCCCTGCCTGCCGACACGCCCACAACCCGCCTCCCAAGCGCGCTTGCTATCTCCTCTGCCAGGACAGCAAAAAGCTCCTGGTAGAGCGAGCGGCAGCAAGCAACAGCGAACAGCAGCACAAAAGTGCTTACTATGTCCCAGGCCTCATACATCCAGTAGCGCAAGCACGCTGCCTAGGGGTCACACTCGACTCCTCTCTCACATTCTCCTCTCACATTCAAAACGTATCTAAAACCTGTCGCTTTTTCCTCCACAATATTACAAAGATACGCCCTTTCCTCTGTTGCTCAACTGCTAAAACTCTGACACAGGCCCTTATTTTTCAATCCGGCCAGGGATCTTACCTGATCCGCAGTCCCTCAATGTACTATACTGGAGGGGAGGTGTTCTCTACCTGTCTTCCGATGTCTCCCGTGTGAAACTTGAGAGTCAGATCTGGAAGAAAGCAGTGTAGGTTATTTCGGTGTATGTATATGACAGTTAAGATAAGATAAAACAGAGAGAGAGTGGGTGAGGGTGACAGGGAGAGAGAGGGGGTGAGAGAGAGAGGGGGGAGAGAGAGAGAGATGGGGAGAGAGAGAGAGGGGGGAGAGAGAGAGGGGGGGGGAGAGAGAGAGAGGGGAGAGGGAAGGGGAAGAGACAGAGGGGGGAAGAGAGAGAGGGGGGGAGAGAGAGAGAGGGGGGGGAGAGAGAGAGAGGGGGGAGAGAGAGGGGAGAGGGAAGGGGAAGAGACAGAGGGGGGAAGAGAGAGAGAGGGGGGGAGAGAGAGGGAGGGGGGGAGAGAGGGAGGGAGGGGGGAGAGAGAGGTGGGGGAGAGAGAGAGGTGGGGGAGAGAGAGAGGTGGGGGAGAGAGAGAGAGGTGGGGGAGAGAGAGAGGTGGGGGAGAGAGAGAGGTGGGGGAGAGAGAGAGGTGGGGGAGAGAGAGAGGTGGGGGAGAGAGAGGTGGGGGAGAGAGAGGTGGGGGAGAGAGAGAGGTGGGGGAGAGAGAGAGGTGGGGGAGAGAGAGAGGTGGGGGGAGAGAGAGAGGGGAGGGAGAGAGGTGGGGGAGAGAAAGAGGGGAGAGACGGGGGGAGAGAGAGACGGGGAGAGAGAGACAGGAAGGAGAGGGTGGAGAGAGAGGGGGGGAGAGAGAGGGGGTGGAGAGAGGGGGGGAGAGAGAGAGTGGGGGGAGGGAGAGAGGGGGGAGAGAAGGGGGGGAGAGAGAGTGGGGGAGAGAGAGAGAGTGGGGGAGAGAGAGAGAGAGAGAGAGAGAGAGAGAGAGAGAGAGTGGGGGAAAGAGAGAGTATGGGAGTGAGAGGGAGGGGGGGAGAGAGAGGTGGGGGAGAGAGAGAGGTGGGGGAGAGAGAGAGAGGTGGGGGGAGAGAGAGAGGGGAGAGAGAGAGGTGGGGGGAGAGAGAGGGGGAGAGACGGGGTGAGAGAGAGAGAGAGGGGAGAGGGAAGGGGAAGAGACAGGGGGGGAGAGAGAGAGAGGGGGGGGGAGAGAGAGGGAGGGGGAGAGAGAGAGGTGGGGGAAGAGAGAGGTGGGGGGAGAGAGAGGGGAGAGAGGGGAGAGAGAGAGGTGGGGGGAGAGACAGGGGGGGAGAGAGAGAGGGGGGAGAGAGACGGGGAGAGAGAGACAGGGGGGAGAGGGGGGAAAGAGGGGGAGAGAGTGGGGGGAAAGAGGGGGAGAGAGAGAGTGGGGGGAGGGAGAGAGGGGGGAGAGAAGGGGGGAGAGAGAGAGGGGGGGAGAGAGAGGGGGGGGAGAGAGAGAGGGGGGGAGAGAGAGGGGGGGAGAGAGAGTGGGGGAGAGAGAGAGAGTGGGGGAGAGAGAGAGAGTGGGGGAGAGAAAGAGAGAGAGAGAGTGGGGGAAAGAGAGAGTATGGGAGAGAGAAAGAGATCGAATGGGGGAGAGAGAGTGTGGGGGAGAGAGTGGCTGTGTGGCTGTGTGTGTATCAGTTGCTGTGTGTATCATATCAGTGGCTGTGTGTGTGTGTGTGTGTGTGTGTGTGTATTGTGGCTGTGTGTGTGTGTATCAGTGGCTGTGTGTGCCTGTGTGTGTATCAGCCACTGATACACACACACACAGCCACTGATACACACACACACAGCCACTGATACACACACAGCCACTGATACACACACACAGACACTGATACACACACACACAGACACTGATACACACACACACACAGCCACTGATACACACACAGTCACTGACACACACACACAGCCACTGACACACACACACAGCCACTGACACACACACACAGCCACCGATACCCACACAGCCACCGTTACCCACACAGCCACCGTTACCCACACAGCCACCGATACACACACACAGCCACCGATACACACACACAGCCACCGATACACACACAGCCACCGATACACACACACACACACACAGCCACTGATACACACACAGCCACCGATACATACACACACAACCACTGATACACACACACAGCCACCGATACACACACATACAGCCACCGATACATACACACACAGCCACTGATACACACACACAGCCACCGATACACACACATACAGCCACCGATACATACACACACAGCCACTGATACACACACAAAGCCACCGATACACACACATACAGCCACCGATACACACACACACAGCCACTGATACACACACACAGCCACCGATACACACACATACAGCCACCGATACATACACACACAGCCACTGATACACACACACAGCCACTGGTACACACACATACAGCCACCGATACATACACACACAGCCACTGATACACACACACAGCCACCGATACACACACATACAGCCACCGATACATACACACACAGCCACTGATACACACACAAAGCCACCGATACACACACACACACTCCCCCCAATACAAAAACATACTCTCCCCAATACACACACAAAGTGGAGTACGGTCAGAGTCAGCGACGGATGTGAGTGTACAAGAAAAAACAAAAAATAATAATGCGCCAAATGGGATGTTACTACGAATATGGGCAATAAGCAAGATTGACAATAAAATATATATAAAAACAAAAAACAAAAAACATGTGACATGAACCAGTCCGGTGCGTATAGGGTATTGCTGAAAAGAATATATATATGAGTGAGACAAACACAACCCAATGAATGGTGCAGCTTCTTTAAAACAGGGAACCCCCAGTCCCTGATATATACGTGGCAACAAAGAAGAAAAAAGTTAGAAGCGCAGTCAGTACGGGGTTGTGGTCAAACTCTATATCTTTATTAATATATCTTGTCCCAGGGATAAACCTCTAGGACAACAACAACATGAGAATTAATACATTGATAATAATAGTAAAAACTGTGCAGATGAAGCTGTTTGTGCAATTGCACTTGATGGGTCTCCAAGGGGTTAAAAACGGGAGTAGCCCGATAGTAAGTCTCAGTCCTGCAATCTGTGCACTGCCCGGGCAGGTTTAGGTAAAATAGGGGGTACCCCAGGGTTGAGACAATGCTCAAAATGCTCACCCTTGATCCACTTTGGTCCGTTGGTGTCCAGTAGTGTTCTTTGGTCCCGAAATCTGCTCCGTAGCAAGCTGCTCAGATGCGCTGGTGCGCACGATAGCAGACAGCCCTCCGGGTGTCCGGGTCTGATGTCACTTCCGGCTGTGACGCACAGACCCTTCCCGGTAGTCTCTGGGCTTCGTCTATCAGCTCTCCTCCTCCTGCTAGTTGCCGATCACCAGGCAAACAGGTTTTGATCAGCTGGAGCCCAGCGTGTGGTGTTAACAGCTCTACTCCACTGCACTGTATGGAAGCAACACCCTATTGCTCCTCCTCCTACGCGTTTCACCAAAAGGCTTCGTCAGGGATATCAATGCACCAGTGCCATATTAATTTATAGCCAAGTTAATTGCAATGGCTCAATTAGTGTGATAATGAACTTCCATATTGGTTCATTAAACCTATTTTCTTAATGGACTGGTGCTATTGATACAAATGACTGGTTCATGTCACAAACAAAGAAAAAAACAATACTTAAACAAAAAACATGATATAAAAAAGATTAATTACAATATAGGATAAATTAAAAATATTTTAAATTTTTTAAAAATGTAATAAAATATGAATTAAAAATACATTCTTTTATGAATTTATCGGTGTTTGTCATTATTAAACAAATGGATTCATCAATATGTATTATAATAATTTAGCTATACAGTTAAAACACCTTATATAACCCACAGATATATATAATTGAATAACTGACTGACTTGATTACAAAAAAATCAATACATGAAATAGATAATATATTAAACACTCATAAATAGAATTTAAAACATTTAAAATCAGATAAAGAATAGAGATCATTTAAATCTCAATAGATAAATGGTTTATGAGACAGATAACAATTACTGAAAAGCTAAAAGATCCAGTTCTTCATTCAGACCCACTGGACTCATTGTTTGTAATTTGAAAATCCAGTAGGTCTCCTGTTTTCTAAGTTTTAAAAGCCTGTCACCCCTCATAGTTGTATGGCTAATGTGTTCAATACCGACAATGGATTATCCTCCTATATCTTTATTGTGGGCTGTTAAAAAATGACGTGAAACCCCATGTCCAAGGAAGCCTCTTAAGATGTTTCTCCTATGTTCAGTAAAGCGTTCCTTTAAACTTCTCTTGAACAATCATATAAAAACCCCAGTGACTCAGGGAGGAATGTAGCTGCCCCACAAAAATCTAAAAGTAGGGAAATTGAGAAACCCAATCATAACTTCTAACTTTTTTCTTCTTTGTTGCGACGGATGTGAGTGACTGGAGGGGG
>NW_027456182.1:0-24011 GCF_040206685.1 Ascaphus truei | reverse complement strand
TCTTCTCTGATTGGTTAGTACCCAAATGAGTCACATACCTAAATTTTCGTATTCCCCTATAACCCTGGGCCAAACAAAAATAGAAAAATAATCCTAAGTGTCAACCCTAACTTTCAACCCTAACTTTCAACCCTAACTTTCAACCCTAACTTTCAACCCTAACTTTCAACCCTAACTCTTCTCTGATTGGTTAGTACCCAAATGAGTCACATACCTAAATTTTCGTATTCCCCTATAACCCTAACCCTAACCCTAACCCTAACCCTAACCCTAACCCTAAATTTTCGTATTCCCCTATAACCCTGGGCCAAACAAAAATAGAAAAATAATCCTAAGTGTCAACCCTAACTTTCAACCCTAACTTTCAACCCTAACTTTCAACCCTAACTTTCAACCCTAACTCTTCTCTGATTGGTTAGTACCCAAATGAGTCACATACCTAAATTTTCGTATTCCCCTATAACCCTAACCCTAACCCTAACCCTAACCCTAACCCTAACCCTAACCCTAACCCTAATACGCGTGGGCCAAACAAAAATAGAAAAATAATCCTAAGTGTCAACCCTAACTTTCAACCCTAACTTTCAACCCTAACTTTCAACCCTAACTTTCAACCCTAACTTTCAACCCTAACTCTTCTCTGATTGGTTAGTACCCAAATGAGTCACATACCTAAATTTTCGTATTCCCCTATAACCCTGGGCCAAACAAAAATAGAAAAATAATCCTAAGTGTCAACCCTAACTTTCAACCCTAACTTTCAACCCTAACTTTCAACCCTAACTTTCAACCCTAACTTTCAACCCTAACTTTCAACCCTAACTCTTCTCTGATTGGTTAGTACCCAAATGAGTCACATACCTAAATTTTCGTATTCCCCTATAACCCTAACCCTAACCCTAACCCTAACCCTAACCCTAACCCTAAATTTTCGTATTCCCCTATAACCCTGGGCCAAACAAAAATAGAAAAATAATCCTAACTGTCAACCCTAACTTTCAACCCTAACTTTCAACCCTAACTTTCAACCCTAACTTTCAACCCTAACTCTTCTCTGATTGGTTAGTACCCAAATGAGTCACATACCTAAATTTTCGTATTCCCCTATAACCCTGGGCCAAACAAAAATAGAAAAATAATCCTAAGTGTCAACCCTAACTTTCAACCCTAACTTTCAACCCTAACTTTCAACCCTAACTTTCAACCCTAACTCTTCTCTGATTGGTTAGTACCCAAATGAGTCACATACCTAAATTTTCGTATTCCCCTATAACCCTGGGCCAAACAAAAATAGAAAAATAATCCTAAGTGTCAACCCTAACTTTCAACCCTAACTTTCAACCCTAACTTTCAACCCTAACTTTCAACCCTAACTTTCAACCCTAACTCTTCTCTGATTGGTTAGTACCCAAATGAGTCACATACCTAAATTTTCGTATTCCCCTATAACCCTGGGCCAAACAAAAATAGAAAAATAATCCTAAGTGTCAACCCTAACTTTCAACCCTAACTTTCAACCCTAACTTTCAACCCTAACTTTCAACCCTAACTCTTCTCTGATTGGTTAGTACCCAAATGAGTCACATACCTAAATTTTCGTATTCCCCTATAACCCTGGGCCAAACAAAAATAGAAAAATAATCCTAAGTGTCAACCCTAACTTTCAACCCTAACTTTCAACCCTAACTTTCAACCCTAACTCTTCTCTGATTGGTTAGTACCCAAATGAGTCACATACCTAAATTTTCGTATTCCCCTATAACCCTGGGCCAAACAAAAATTGAAAAATAATCCTAACTTTCAACCCTAACTTTCAACCCTAACTTTCAACCCTAACTTTCAACCCTAACTTTCAACCCTAACTTTCAACCCTAACTCTTCTCTGATTGGTTAGTACCCAAATGAGTCACATACCTAAATTTTCGTATTCCCCTATAACCCTGGGCCAAACAAAAATAGAAAAATAATCCTAAGTGTCAACCCTAACTTTCAACCCTAACTTTCAACCCTAACTTTCAACCCTAACTTTCAACCCTAACTCTTCTCTGATTGGTTAGTACCCAAATGAGTCACATACCTAAATTTTCGTATTCCCCTATAACCCTGGGCCAAACAAAAATAGAAAAATAATCCTAAGTGTCAACCCTAACTTTCAACCCTAACTTTCAACCCTAACTTTCAACCCTAACTTTCAACCCTAACTTTCAACCCTAACTCTTCTCTGATTGGTTAGTACCCAAATGAGTCACATACCTAAATTTTCGTATTCCCCTATAACCCTAACCCTAACCCTAACCCTAACCCTAACCCTAACCCTAACCCTAACCCTAACCCTAACCCTAACCCTAACCCCTAACCCTAACCCTAACCCTAACCCTAACCCTAACCCTAACCCTAACCCTAACCCTAACCCTAACCCTAACCCCTAACCCTAACCCTAACCCTAACCCCTAACCCTAACCCCTAACCCTAACCCCTAACCCTAACCCTAACCCTAACCCCTAACCCTAACCCTAACCCTAACCCTAACCCTAACCCTAACCCTAACCCTAACTTTCAATCCTAACTTTCAACCCTAACTTTCAACCCTAACTCTTCTCTGATTGGTTAGTACCCAAATGAGTCACATACCTAAATTTTCGTATTCCCCTATAACCCTGGGCCAAACAGAAATAGAAAAATAATCCTAAGTGTCAACCCTAACTTTCAACCCTAACTTTCAACCCTAACTTTCAACCCTAACTTTCAACCCTAACTCTTCTCTGATTGGTTAGTACCCAAATGAGTCACATACCTACATTTTCGTATTCCCCTATAACCCTGGGCCAAACAAAAATAGAAAAATAATCCTAAGTGTCAACCCTAACTTTCAACCCTAACTTTCAACCCTAACTCTTCTCTGATTGGTTAGTACCCAAATGAGTCACATACCTAAATTTTCGTATTCCCCTATAACCCTGGGCCAAACAAAAATAGAAAAATAATCCTAAGTGTCAACCCTAACTTTCAACCCTAACTTTCAACCCTAACTTTCAACCCTAACTTTCAACCCTAACTCTTCTCTGATTGGTTAGTACCCAAATGAGTCACATACCTAAATTTTCGTATTCCCCTATAACCCTGGGCCAAACAAAAATAGAAAAATAATCCTAAGTGTCAACCCTAACTTTCAACCCTAACTTTCAACCCTAACTTTCAACCCTAACTTTCAACCCTAACTCTTCTCTGATTGGTTAGTACCCAAATGAGTCACATACCTAAATTTTCGTATTCCCCTATAACCCTGGGCCAAACAAAAATAGAAAAATAATCCTAAGTGTCAACCCTAACTTTCAACCCTAACTTTCAACCCTAACTTTCAACCCTAACTTTCAACCCTAACTTTCAACCCTAACTCTTCTCTGATTGGTTAGTACCCAAATGAGTCACATACCTAAATTTTCGTATTCCCCTATAACCCTGGGCCAAACAAAAATAGAAAAATAATCCTAAGTGTCAACCCTAACTTTCAACCCTAACTTTCAACCCTAACTTTCAACCCTAACTTTCAACCCTAACTCTTCTCTGATTGGTTAGTACCCAAATGAGTCACATACCTAAATTTTCGTATTCCCCTATAACCCTGGGCCAAACAAAAATAGAAAAATAATCCTAAGTGTCAACCCTAACTTTCAACCCTAACTTTCAACCCTAACTTTCAACCCTAACTTTCAACCCTAACTCTTCTCTGATT
Source organism: Ascaphus truei (assembly GCF_040206685.1). Taxonomy (NCBI): domain Eukaryota; kingdom Metazoa; phylum Chordata; class Amphibia; order Anura; family Ascaphidae; genus Ascaphus; species Ascaphus truei. Next base: position 20,278 of record NW_027456182.1, on the reverse strand, counting down.
GGTTAGTACCCAAATGAGTCACATACCTAAATTTTCGTATTCCCCTATAACCCTGGGCCAAACAAAAATAGAAAAATAATCCTAAGTGTCAACCCTAACTTTCAACCCTAACTTTCAACCCTAACTTTCAACCCTAACTTTCAACCCTAACTCTTCTCTGATTGGTTAGTACCCAAATGAGTCACATACCTAAATTTTCGTATTCCCCTATAACCCTGGGCCAAACAAAAATAGAAAAATAATCCTAACTTTCAACCCTAACTTTCAACCCTAACTTTCAACCCTAACTCTTCTCTGATTGGTTAGTACCCAAATGAGTCACATACCTAAATTTTCGTATTCCCCTATAACCCTGGGCCAAACAAAAATAGAAAAATAATCCTAAGTGTCAACCCTAACTTTCAACCCTAACTTTCAACCCTAACTTTCAACCCTAACTCTTCTCTGATTGGTTAGTACCCAAATGAGTCACATACCTAAATTTTCGTATTCCCCTATAACCCTGGGCCAAACAAAAATAGAAAAATAATCCTAAGTGTCAACCCTAACTTTCAACCCTAACTTTCAACCCTAACTTTCAATCCTAACTTTCAACCCTAACTTTCAACCCTAACTCTTCTCTGATTGGTTAGTACCCAAATGAGTCACATACCTAAATTTTCGTATTCCCCTATAACCCTGGGCCAAACAGAAATAGAAAAATAATCCTAAGTGTCAACCCTAACTTTCAACCCTAACTTTCAACCCTAACTTTCAACCCTAACTTTCAACCCTAACTCTTCTCTGATTGGTTAGTACCCAAATGAGTCACATACCTACATTTTCGTATTCCCCTATAACCCTGGGCCAAACAAAAATAGAAAAATAATCCTAAGTGTCAACCCTAACTTTCAACCCTAACTTTCAACCCTAACTTTCAACCCTAACTTTCAACCCTAACTTTCAACCCTAACTCTTCTCTGATTGGTTAGTACCCAAATGAGTCACATACCTAAATTTTCGTATTCCCCTATAACCCTGGGCCAAACAAAAATAGAAAAATAATCCTAAGTGTCAACCCTAACTTTCAACCCTAACTTTCAACCCTAACTTTCAACCCTAACTTTCAACCCTAACTCTTCTCTGATTGGTTAGTACCCAAATGAGTCACATACCTACATTTTCGTATTCCCCTATAACCCTGGGCCAAACAAAAATAGAAAAATAATCCTAAGTGTCAACCCTAACTTTCAACCCTAACTTTCAACCCTAACTTTCAACCCTAACTCTTCTCTGATTGGTTAGTACCCAAATGAGTCACATACCTAAATTTTCGTATTCCCCTATAACCCTGGGCCAAACAAAAATAGAAAAATAATCCTAAGTGTCAACCCTAACTTTCAACCCTAACTTTCAACCCTAACTTTCAACCCTAACTTTCAACCCTAACTCTTCTCTGATTGGTTAGTACCCAAATGAGTCACATACCTAAATTTTCGTATTCCCCTATAACCCTGGGCCAAACAAAAATAGAAAAATAATCCTAAGTGTCAACCCTAACTTTCAACCCTAACTTTCAACCCTAACTTTCAACCCTAACTCTTCTCTGATTGGTTAGTACCCAAATGAGTCACATACCTAAATTTTCGTATTCCCCTATAACCCTAACCCTAACCCTAACCCTAACCCTAACCCTAACCCTAACCCTAACCCTAACCCTAACCCTAAATTTTCGTATTCCCCTATAACCCTGGGCCAAACAAAAATAGAAAAATAATCCTAAGTGTCAACCCTAACTTTCAACCCTAACTTTCAACCCTAACTTTCAACCCTAACTTTCAACCCTAACTCTTCTCTGATTGGTTAGTACCCAAATGAGTCACATACCTAAATTTTCGTATTCCCCTATAACCCTGGGCCAAACAAAAATAGAAAAATAATCCTAAGTGTCAACCCTAACTTTCAACCCTAACTTTCAACCCTAACTTTCAACCCTAACTTTCAACCCTAACTCTTCTCTGATTGGTTAGTACCCAAATGAGTCACATACCTAAATTTTCGTATTCCCCTATAACCCTGGGCCAAACAAAAATAGAAAAATAATCCTAACTTTCAACCCTAACTTTCAACCCTAACTTTCAACCCTAACTCTTCTCTGATTGGTTAGTACCCAAATGAGTCACATACCTAAATTTTCGTATTCCCCTATAACCCTGGGCCAAACAAAAATAGAAAAATAATCCTAAGTGTCAACCCTAACTTTCAACCCTAACTTTCAACCCTAACTTTCAACCCTAACTCTTCTCTGATTGGTTAGTACCCAAATGAGTCACATACCTAAATTTTCGTATTCCCCTATAACCCTGGGCCAAACAAAAATAGAAAAATAATCCTAAGTGTCAACCCTAACTTTCAACCCTAACTTTCAACCCTAACTTTCAACCCTAACTTTCAACCCTAACTCTTCTCTGATTGGTTAGTACCCAAATGAGTCACATACCTAAATTTTCGTATTCCCCTATAACCCTGGGCCAAACAAAAATAGAAAAATAATCCTAAGTGTCAACCCTAACTTTCAACCCTAACTTTCAACCCTAACTTTCAACCCTAACTTTCAACCCTAACTTTCAACCCTAACTCTTCTCTGATTGGTTAGTACCCAAATGAGTCACATACCTAAATTTTCGTATTCCCCTATAACCCTGGGCCAAACAAAAATAGAAAAATAATCCTAAGTGTCAACCCTAACTTTCAACCCTAACTTTCAACCCTAACTTTCAACCCTAACTTTCAACCCTAACTCTTCTCTGATTGGTTAGTACCCAAATGAGTCACATACCTAAATTTTCGTATTCCCCTATAACCCTGGGCCAAACAAAAATAGAAAAATAATCCTAAGTGTCAACCCTAACTTTCAACCCTAACTTTCAACCCTAACTTTCAACCCTAACTTTCAACCCTAACTCTTCTCTGATTGGTTAGTACCCAAATGAGTCACATACCTAAATTTTCGTATTCCCCTATAACCCTGGGCCAAACAAAAATAGAAAAATAATCCTAAGTGTCAACCCTAACTTTCAACCCTAACTTTCAACCCTAACTTTCAACCCTAACTTTCAACCCTAACTCTTCTCTGATTGGTTAGTACCCAAATGAGTCACATACCTAAATTTTCGTATTCCCCTATAACCCTGGGCCAAACAAAAATAGAAAAATAATCCTAACTTTCAACCCTAACTTTCAACCCTAACTTTCAACCCTAACTCTTCTCTGATTGGTTAGTACCCAAATGAGTCACATACCTAAATTTTCGTATTCCCCTATAACCCTGGGCCAAACAAAAATAGAAAAATAATCCTAAGTGTCAACCCTAACTTTCAACCCTAACTTTCAACCCTAACTTTCAACCCTAACTCTTCTCTGATTGGTTAGTACCCAAATGAGTCACATACCTAAATTTTCGTATTCCCCTATAACCCTGGGCCAAACAAAAATAGAAAAATAATCCTAAGTGTCAACCCTAACTTTCAACCCTAACTTTCAACCCTAACTTTCAATCCTAACTTTCAACCCTAACTTTCAACCCTAACTCTTCTCTGATTGGTTAGTACCCAAATGAGTCACATACCTAAATTTTCGTATTCCCCTATAACCCTGGGCCAAACAGAAATAGAAAAATAATCCTAAGTGTCAACCCTAACTTTCAACCCTAACTTTCAACCCTAACTTTCAACCCTAACTTTCAACCCTAACTCTTCTCTGATTGGTTAGTACCCAAATGAGTCACATACCTACATTTTCGTATTCCCCTATAACCCTGGGCCAAACAAAAATAGAAAAATAATCCTAAGTGTCAACCCTAACTTTCAACCCTAACTTTCAACCCTAACTTTCAACCCTAACTTTCAACCCTAACTTTCAACCCTAACTCTTCTCTGATTGGTTAGTACCCAAATGAGTCACATACCTAAATTTTCGTATTCCCCTATAACCCTGGGCCAAACAAAAATAGAAAAATAATCCTAAGTGTCAACCCTAACTTTCAACCCTAACTTTCAACCCTAACTTTCAACCCTAACTTTCAACCCTAACTCTTCTCTGATTGGTTAGTACCCAAATGAGTCACATACCTACATTTTCGTATTCCCCTATAACCCTGGGCCAAACAAAAATAGAAAAATAATCCTAAGTGTCAACCCTAACTTTCAACCCTAACTTTCAACCCTAACTTTCAACCCTAACTCTTCTCTGATTGGTTAGTACCCAAATGAGTCACATACCTAAATTTTCGTATTCCCCTATAACCCTGGGCCAAACAAAAATAGAAAAATAATCCTAAGTGTCAACCCTAACTTTCAACCCTAACTTTCAACCCTAACTTTCAACCCTAACTTTCAACCCTAACTCTTCTCTGATTGGTTAGTACCCAAATGAGTCACATACCTAAATTTTCGTATTCCCCTATAACCCTGGGCCAAACAAAAATAGAAAAATAATCCTAAGTGTCAACCCTAACTTTCAACCCTAACTTTCAACCCTAACTTTCAACCCTAACTCTTCTCTGATTGGTTAGTACCCAAATGAGTCACATACCTAAATTTTCGTATTCCCCTATAACCCTAACCCTAACCCTAACCCTAACCCTAACCCTAACCCTAACCCTAACCCTAACCCTAACCCTAAATTTTCGTATTCCCCTATAACCCTGGGCCAAACAAAAATAGAAAAATAATCCTAAGTGTCAACCCTAACTTTCAACCCTAACTTTCAACCCTAACTTTCAACCCTAACTTTCAACCCTAACTCTTCTCTGATTGGTTAGTACCCAAATGAGTCACATACCTAAATTTTCGTATTCCCCTATAACCCTGGGCCAAACAAAAATAGAAAAATAATCCTAAGTGTCAACCCTAACTTTCAACCCTAACTTTCAACCCTAACTTTCAACCCTAACTTTCAACCCTAACTCTTCTCTGATTGGTTAGTACCCAAATGAGTCACATACCTAAATTTTCGTATTCCCCTATAACCCTGGGCCAAACAAAAATAGAAAAATAATCCTAACTTTCAACCCTAACTTTCAACCCTAACTTTCAACCCTAACTCTTCTCTGATTGGTTAGTACCCAAATGAGTCACATACCTAAATTTTCGTATTCCCCTATAACCCTGGGCCAAACAAAAATAGAAAAATAATCCTAAGTGTCAACCCTAACTTTCAACCCTAACTTTCAACCCTAACTTTCAACCCTAACTCTTCTCTGATTGGTTAGTACCCAAATGAGTCACATACCTAAATTTTCGTATTCCCCTATAACCCTGGGCCAAACAAAAATAGAAAAATAATCCTAAGTGTCAACCCTAACTTTCAACCCTAACTTTCAACCCTAACTTTCAATCCTAACTTTCAACCCTAACTTTCAACCCTAACTCTTCTCTGATTGGTTAGTACCCAAATGAGTCACATACCTAAATTTTCGTATTCCCCTATAACCCTGGGCCAAACAGAAATAGAAAAATAATCCTAAGTGTCAACCCTAACTTTCAACCCTAACTTTCAACCCTAACTTTCAACCCTAACTTTCAACCCTAACTCTTCTCTGATTGGTTAGTACCCAAATGAGTCACATACCTACATTTTCGTATTCCCCTATAACCCTGGGCCAAACAAAAATAGAAAAATAATCCTAAGTGTCAACCCTAACTTTCAACCCTAACTTTCAACCCTAACTTTCAACCCTAACTTTCAACCCTAACTTTCAACCCTAACTCTTCTCTGATTGGTTAGTACCCAAATGAGTCACATACCTAAATTTTCGTATTCCCCTATAACCCTGGGCCAAACAAAAATAGAAAAATAATCCTAAGTGTCAACCCTAACTTTCAACCCTAACTTTCAACCCTAACTTTCAACCCTAACTTTCAACCCTAACTCTTCTCTGATTGGTTAGTACCCAAATGAGTCACATACCTACATTTTCGTATTCCCCTATAACCCTGGGCCAAACAAAAATAGAAAAATAATCCTAAGTGTCAACCCTAACTTTCAACCCTAACTTTCAACCCTAACTTTCAACCCTAACTCTTCTCTGATTGGTTAGTACCCAAATGAGTCACATACCTAAATTTTCGTATTCCCCTATAACCCTGGGCCAAACAAAAATAGAAAAATAATCCTAAGTGTCAACCCTAACTTTCAACCCTAACTTTCAACCCTAACTTTCAACCCTAACTTTCAACCCTAACTCTTCTCTGATTGGTTAGTACCCAAATGAGTCACATACCTAAATTTTCGTATTCCCCTATAACCCTGGGCCAAACAAAAATAGAAAAATAATCCTAAGTGTCAACCCTAACTTTCAACCCTAACTTTCAACCCTAACTTTCAACCCTAACTCTTCTCTGATTGGTTAGTACCCAAATGAGTCACATACCTAAATTTTCGTATTCCCCTATAACCCTAACCCTAACCCTAACCCTAACCCTAACCCTAACCCTAACCCTAACCCTAACCCTAACCCTAACCCTAAATTTTCGTATTCCCCTATAACCCTGGGCCAAACAAAAATAGAAAAATAATCCTAAGTGTCAACCCTAACTTTCAACCCTAACTTTCAACCCTAACTTTCAACCCTAACTTTCAACCCTAACTCTTCTCTGATTGGTTAGTACCCAAATGAGTCACATACCTAAATTTTCGTATTCCCCTATAACCCTGGGCCAAACAAAAATAGAAAAATAATCCTAAGTGTCAACCCTAACTTTCAACCCTAACTTTCAACCCTAACTTTCAACCCTAACTTTCAACCCTAACTCTTCTCTGATTGGTTAGTACCCAAATGAGTCACATACCTAAATTTTCGTATTCCCCTATAACCCTGGGCCAAACAAAAATAGAAAAATAATCCTAACTTTCAACCCTAACTTTCAACCCTAACTTTCAACCCTAACTCTTCTCTGATTGGTTAGTACCCAAATGAGTCACATACCTAAATTTTCGTATTCCCCTATAACCCTGGGCCAAACAAAAATAGAAAAATAATCCTAAGTGTCAACCCTAACTTTCAACCCTAACTTTCAACCCTAACTTTCAACCCTAACTCTTCTCTGATTGGTTAGTACCCAAATGAGTCACATACCTAAATTTTCGTATTCCCCTATAACCCTGGGCCAAACAAAAATAGAAAAATAATCCTAAGTGTCAACCCTAACTTTCAACCCTAACTTTCAACCCTAACTTTCAATCCTAACTTTCAACCCTAACTTTCAACCCTAACTCTTCTCTGATTGGTTAGTACCCAAATGAGTCACATACCTAAATTTTCGTATTCCCCTATAACCCTGGGCCAAACAGAAATAGAAAAATAATCCTAAGTGTCAACCCTAACTTTCAACCCTAACTTTCAACCCTAACTTTCAACCCTAACTTTCAACCCTAACTCTTCTCTGATTGGTTAGTACCCAAATGAGTCACATACCTACATTTTCGTATTCCCCTATAACCCTGGGCCAAACAAAAATAGAAAAATAATCCTAAGTGTCAACCCTAACTTTCAACCCTAACTTTCAACCCTAACTTTCAACCCTAACTTTCAACCCTAACTCTTCTCTGATTGGTTAGTACCCAAATGAGTCACATACCTAAATTTTCGTATTCCCCTATAACCCTGGGCCAAACAAAAATAGAAAAATAATCCTAAGTGTCAACCCTAACTTTCAACCCTAACTTTCAACCCTAACTTTCAACCCTAACTCTTCTCTGATTGGTTAGTACCCAAATGAGTCACATACCTAAATTTTCTTTTTCCCCTATAACCCTGGGCCAAACAAAAATAGAAAAATAATCCTAAGTGTCAACCCTAACTTTCAACCCTAACTTTCAACCCTAACTTTCAACCCTAACTCTTCTCTGATTGGTTAGTACCCAAATGAGTCACATACCTAAATTTTCGTATTCCCCTATAACCCTGGGCCAAACAAAAATAGAAAAATAATCCTAAGTGTCAACCCTAACTTTCAACCCTAACTTTCAACCCTAACTTTCAACCCTAACTCTTCTCTGATTGGTTAGTACCCAAATGAGTCACATACCTAAATTTTCGTATTCCCCTATAACCCTGGGCCAAACAAAAATAGAAAAATAATCCTAAGTGTCAACCCTAACTTTCAACCCTAACTTTCAACCCTAACTTTCAACCCTAACTCTTCTCTGATTGGTTAGTACCCAAATGAGTCACATACCTAAATTTTCGTATTCCCCTATAACCCTGGGCCAAACAGAAATAGAAAAATAATCCTAAGTGTCAACCCTAACTTTCAACCCTAACTTTCAACCCTAACTTTCAACCCTAACTTTCAACCCTAACTCTTCTCTGATTGGTTAGTACCCAAATGAGTCACATACCTAAATTTTCGTATTCCCCTATAACCCTGGGCCAAACAAAAATAGAAAAATAATCCTAAGTGTCAACCCTAACTTTCAACCCTAACTTTCAACCCTAACTTTCAACCCTAACTTTCAACCCTAACTCTTCTCTGATTGGTTAGTACCCAAATGAGTCACATACCTACATTTTCGTATTCCCCTATAACCCTGGGCCAAACAAAAATAGAAAAATAATCCTAAGTGTCAACCCTAACTTTCAACCCTAACTTTCAACCCTAACTTTCAACCCTAACTCTTCTCTGATTGGTTAGTACCCAAATGAGTCACATACCTAAATTTTCATATTCCCCTATAACCCTGGGCCAAACAAAAATAGAAAAATAATCCTAAGTGTCAACCCTAACTTTCAACCCTAACTTTCAACCCTAACTTTCAACCCTAACTCTTCTCTGATTGGTTAGTACCCAAATGAGTCACATACCTACATTTTCGTATTCCCCTATAACCCTGGGCCAAACAAAAATAGAAAAATAATCCTAAGTGTCAACCCTAACTTTCAACCCTAACTTTCAACCCTAACTTTCAACCCTAACTTTCAACCCTAACTCTTCTCTGATTGGTTAGTACCCAAATGAGTCACATACCTAAATTTTCGTATTCCCCTATAACCCTGGGCCAAACAAAAATAGAAAAATAATCCTAAGTGTCAACCCTAACTTTCAACCCTAACTTTCAACCCTAACTTTCAACCCTAACTTTCAACCCTAACTTTCAACCCTAACTCTTCTCTGATTGGTTAGTACCCAAATGAGTCACATACCTAAATTTTCGTATTCCCCTATAACCCTGGGCCAAACAAAAATAGAAAAATAATCCTAAGTGTCAACCCTAACTTTCAACCCTAACTTTCAACCCTAACTTTCAACCCTAACTTTCAACCCTAACTCTTCTCTGATTGGTTAGTACCCAAATGAGTCACATACCTAAATTTTCGTATTCCCCTATAACCCTGGGCCAAACAAAAATAGAAAAATAATCCTAAGTGTCAACCCTAACTTTCAACCCTAACTTTCAACCCTAACTTTCAACCCTAACTTTCAACCCTAACTCTTCTCTGATTGGTTAGTACCCAAATGAGTCACATACCTAAATTTTCGTATTCCCCTATAACCCTGGGCCAAACAAAAATAGAAAAATAATCCTAAGTGTCAACCCTAACTTTCAACCCTAACTTTCAACCCTAACTTTCAACCCTAACTTTCAACCCTAACTCTTCTCTGATTGGTTAGTACCCAAATGAGTCACATACCTAAATTTTCGTATTCCCCTATAACCCTGGGCCAAACAAAAATAGAAAAATAATCCTAACTTTCAACCCTAACTTTCAACCCTAACTTTCAACCCTAACTCTTCTCTGATTGGTTAGTACCCAAATGAGTCACATACCTAAATTTTCGTATTCCCCTATAACCCTGGGCCAAACAAAAATAGAAAAATAATCCTAAGTGTCAACCCTAACTTTCAACCCTAACTTTCAACCCTAACTTTCAACCCTAACTCTTCTCTGATTGGTTAGTACCCAAATGAGTCACATACCTAAATTTTCGTATTCCCCTATAACCCTGGGCCAAACAAAAATAGAAAAATAATCCTAACTTTCAACCCTAACTTTCAACCCTAACTTTCAATCCTAACTTTCAACCCTAACTTTCAACCCTAACTCTTCTCTGATTGGTTAGTACCCAAATGAGTCACATACCTAAATTTTCGTATTCCCCTATAACCCTGGGCCAAACAGAAATAGAAAAATAATCCTAAGTGTCAACCCTAACTTTCAACCCTAACTTTCAACCCTAACTTTCAACCCTAACTTTCAACCCTAACTTTCAACCCTAACTCTTCTCTGATTGGTTAGTACCCAAATGAGTCACATACCTAAATTTTCGTATTCCCCTATAACCCTGGGCCAAACAAAAATAGAAAAATAATCCTAAGTGTCAACCCTAACTTTCAACCCTAACTTTCAACCCTAACTTTCAATCCTAACTTTCAACCCTAACTTTCAACCCTAACTCTTCTCTGATTGGTTAGTACCCAAATGAGTCACATACCTAAATTTTCGTATTCCCCTATAACCCTGGGCCAAACAGAAATAGAAAAATAATCCTAAGTGTCAACCCTAACTTTCAACCCTAACTTTCAACCCTAACTTTCAACCCTAACTTTCAACCCTAACTCTTCTCTGATTGGTTAGTACCCAAATGAGTCACATACCTACATTTTCGTATTCCCCTATAACCCTGGGCCAAACAAAAATAGAAAAATAATCCTAAGTGTCAACCCTAACTTTCAACCCTAACTTTCAACCCTAACTTTCAACCCTAACTTTCAACCCTAACTTTCAACCCTAACTCTTCTCTGATTGGTTAGTACCCAAATGAGTCACATACCTAAATTTTCGTATTCCCCTATAACCCTGGGCCAAACAAAAATAGAAAAATAATCCTAAGTGTCAACCCTAACTTTCAACCCTAACTTTCAACCCTAACTTTCAACCCTAACTTTCAACCCTAACTCTTCTCTGATTGGTTAGTACCCAAATGAGTCACATACCTACATTTTCGTATTCCCCTATAACCCTGGGCCAAACAAAAATAGAAAAATAATCCTAAGTGTCAACCCTAACTTTCAACCCTAACTTTCAACCCTAACTTTCAACCCTAACTCTTCTCTGATTGGTTAGTACCCAAATGAGTCACATACCTAAATTTTCGTATTCCCCTATAACCCTGGGCCAAACAAAAATAGAAAAATAATCCTAAGTGTCAACCCTAACTTTCAACCCTAACTTTCAACCCTAACTTTCAACCCTAACTTTCAACCCTAACTCTTCTCTGATTGGTTAGTACCCAAATGAGTCACATACCTAAATTTTCGTATTCCCCTATAACCCTGGGCCAAACAAAAATAGAAAAATAATCCTAAGTGTCAACCCTAACTTTCAACCCTAACTTTCAACCCTAACTTTCAACCCTAACTCTTCTCTGATTGGTTAGTACCCAAATGAGTCACATACCTAAATTTTCGTATTCCCCTATAACCCTAACCCTAACCCTAACCCTAACCCTAACCCTAACCCTAACCCTAACCCTAACCCTAACCCTAACCCTAAATTTTCGTATTCCCCTATAACCCTGGGCCAAACAAAAATAGAAAAATAATCCTAAGTGTCAACCCTAACTTTCAACCCTAACTTTCAACCCTAACTTTCAACCCTAACTTTCAACCCTAACTCTTCTCTGATTGGTTAGTACCCAAATGAGTCACATACCTAAATTTTCGTATTCCCCTATAACCCTGGGCCAAACAAAAATAGAAAAATAATCCTAAGTGTCAACCCTAACTTTCAACCCTAACTTTCAACCCTAACTTTCAACCCTAACTTTCAACCCTAACTCTTCTCTGATTGGTTAGTACCCAAATGAGTCACATACCTAAATTTTCGTATTCCCCTATAACCCTGGGCCAAACAAAAATAGAAAAATAATCCTAACTTTCAACCCTAACTTTCAACCCTAACTTTCAACCCTAACTCTTCTCTGATTGGTTAGTACCCAAATGAGTCACATACCTAAATTTTCGTATTCCCCTATAACCCTGGGCCAAACAAAAATAGAAAAATAATCCTAAGTGTCAACCCTAACTTTCAACCCTAACTTTCAACCCTAACTTTCAACCCTAACTCTTCTCTGATTGGTTAGTACCCAAATGAGTCACATACCTAAATTTTCGTATTCCCCTATAACCCTGGGCCAAACAAAAATAGAAAAATAATCCTAAGTGTCAACCCTAACTTTCAACCCTAACTTTCAACCCTAACTTTCAATCCTAACTTTCAACCCTAACTTTCAACCCTAACTCTTCTCTGATTGGTTAGTACCCAAATGAGTCACATACCTAAATTTTCGTATTCCCCTATAACCCTGGGCCAAACAGAAATAGAAAAATAATCCTAAGTGTCAACCCTAACTTTCAACCCTAACTTTCAACCCTAACTTTCAACCCTAACTTTCAACCCTAACTCTTCTCTGATTGGTTAGTACCCAAATGAGTCACATACCTACATTTTCGTATTCCCCTATAACCCTGGGCCAAACAAAAATAGAAAAATAATCCTAAGTGTCAACCCTAACTTTCAACCCTAACTTTCAACCCTAACTTTCAACCCTAACTTTCAACCCTAACTCTTCTCTGATTGGTTAGTACCCAAATGAGTCACATACCTAAATTTTCGTATTCCCCTATAACCCTGGGCCAAACAAAAATAGAAAAATAATCCTAAGTGTCAACCCTAACTTTCAACCCTAACTTTCAACCCTAACTTTCAACCCTAACTCTTCTCTGATTGGTTAGTACCCAAATGAGTCACATACCTAAATTTTCTTTTTCCCCTATAACCCTGGGCCAAACAAAAATAGAAAAATAATCCTAAGTGTCAACCCTAACTTTCAACCCTAACTTTCAACCCTAACTTTCAACCCTAACTCTTCTCTGATTGGTTAGTACCCAAATGAGTCACATACCTAAATTTTCGTATTCCCCTATAACCCTGGGCCAAACAAAAATAGAAAAATAATCCTAAGTGTCAACCCTAACTTTCAACCCTAACTTTCAACCCTAACTTTCAACCCTAACTCTTCTCTGATTGGTTAGTACCCAAATGAGTCACATACCTAAATTTTCGTATTCCCCTATAACCCTGGGCCAAACAAAAATAGAAAAATAATCCTAAGTGTCAACCCTAACTTTCAACCCTAACTTTCAACCCTAACTTTCAACCCTAACTCTTCTCTGATTGGTTAGTACCCAAATGAGTCACATACCTAAATTTTCGTATTCCCCTATAACCCTGGGCCAAACAGAAATAGAAAAATAATCCTAAGTGTCAACCCTAACTTTCAACCCTAACTTTCAACCCTAACTTTCAACCCTAACTTTCAACCCTAACTCTTCTCTGATTGGTTAGTACCCAAATGAGTCACATACCTAAATTTTCGTATTCCCCTATAACCCTGGGCCAAACAAAAATAGAAAAATAATCCTAAGTGTCAACCCTAACTTTCAACCCTAACTTTCAACCCTAACTTTCAACCCTAACTTTCAACCCTAACTCTTCTCTGATTGGTTAGTACCCAAATGAGTCACATACCTACATTTTCGTATTCCCCTATAACCCTGGGCCAAACAAAAATAGAAAAATAATCCTAAGTGTCAACCCTAACTTTCAACCCTAACTTTCAACCCTAACTTTCAACCCTAACTCTTCTCTGATTGGTTAGTACCCAAATGAGTCACATACCTAAATTTTCATATTCCCCTATAACCCTGGGCCAAACAAAAATAGAAAAATAATCCTAAGTGTCAACCCTAACTTTCAACCCTAACTTTCAACCCTAACTTTCAACCCTAACTCTTCTCTGATTGGTTAGTACCCAAATGAGTCACATACCTACATTTTCGTATTCCCCTATAACCCTGGGCCAAACAAAAATAGAAAAATAATCCTAAGTGTCAACCCTAACTTTCAACCCTAACTTTCAACCCTAACTTTCAACCCTAACTTTCAACCCTAACTCTTCTCTGATTGGTTAGTACCCAAATGAGTCACATACCTAAATTTTCGTATTCCCCTATAACCCTGGGCCAAACAAAAATAGAAAAATAATCCTAAGTGTCAACCCTAACTTTCAACCCTAACTTTCAACCCTAACTTTCAACCCTAACTTTCAACCCTAACTTTCAACCCTAACTCTTCTCTGATTGGTTAGTACCCAAATGAGTCACATACCTAAATTTTCGTATTCCCCTATAACCCTGGGCCAAACAAAAATAGAAAAATAATCCTAAGTGTCAACCCTAACTTTCAACCCTAACTTTCAACCCTAACTTTCAACCCTAACTTTCAACCCTAACTCTTCTCTGATTGGTTAGTACCCAAATGAGTCACATACCTAAATTTTCGTATTCCCCTATAACCCTGGGCCAAACAAAAATAGAAAAATAATCCTAAGTGTCAACCCTAACTTTCAACCCTAACTTTCAACCCTAACTTTCAACCCTAACTTTCAACCCTAACTCTTCTCTGATTGGTTAGTACCCAAATGAGTCACATACCTAAATTTTCGTATTCCCCTATAACCCTGGGCCAAACAAAAATAGAAAAATAATCCTAAGTGTCAACCCTAACTTTCAACCCTAACTTTCAACCCTAACTTTCAACCCTAACTTTCAACCCTAACTCTTCTCTGATTGGTTAGTACCCAAATGAGTCACATACCTAAATTTTCGTATTCCCCTATAACCCTGGGCCAAACAAAAATAGAAAAATAATCCTAACTTTCAACCCTAACTTTCAACCCTAACTTTCAACCCTAACTCTTCTCTGATTGGTTAGTACCCAAATGAGTCACATACCTAAATTTTCGTATTCCCCTATAACCCTGGGCCAAACAAAAATAGAAAAATAATCCTAAGTGTCAACCCTAACTTTCAACCCTAACTTTCAACCCTAACTTTCAACCCTAACTCTTCTCTGATTGGTTAGTACCCAAATGAGTCACATACCTAAATTTTCGTATTCCCCTATAACCCTGGGCCAAACAAAAATAGAAAAATAATCCTAACTTTCAACCCTAACTTTCAACCCTAACTTTCAATCCTAACTTTCAACCCTAACTTTCAACCCTAACTCTTCTCTGATTGGTTAGTACCCAAATGAGTCACATACCTAAATTTTCGTATTCCCCTATAACCCTGGGCCAAACAGAAATAGAAAAATAATCCTAAGTGTCAACCCTAACTTTCAACCCTAACTTTCAACCCTAACTTTCAACCCTAACTTTCAACCCTAACTCTTCTCTGATTGGTTAGTACCCAAATGAGTCACATACCTACATTTTCGTATTCCCCTATAACCCTGGGCCAAACAAAAATAGAAAAATAATCCTAAGTGTCAACCCTAACTTTCAACCCTAACTTTCAACCCTAACTTTCAACCCTAACTCTTCTCTGATTGGTTAGTACCCAAATGAGTCACATACCTAAATTTTCGTATTCCCCTATAACCCTGGGCCAAACAGAAATAGAAAAATAATCCTAAGTGTCAACCCTAACTTTCAACCCTAACTTTCAACCCTAACTTTCAACCCTAACTTTCAACCCTAACTCTTCTCTGATTGGTTAGTACCCAAATGAGTCACATACCTAAATTTTCGTATTCCCCTATAACCCTGGGCCAAACAAAAATAGAAAAATAATCCTAAGTGTCAACCCTAACTTTCAACCCTAACTTTCAACCCTAACTTTCAACCCTAACTTTCAACCCTAACTCTTCTCTGATTGGTTAGTACCCAAATGAGTCACATACCTACATTTTCGTATTCCCCTATAACCCTGGGCCAAACAAAAATAGAAAAATAATCCTAAGTGTCAACCCTAACTTTCAACCCTAACTTTCAACCCTAACTTTCAACCCTAACTCTTCTCTGATTGGTTAGTACCCAAATGAGTCACATACCTAAATTTTCATATTCCCCTATAACCCTGGGCCAAACAAAAATAGAAAAATAATCCTAAGTGTCAACCCTAACTTTCAACCCTAACTTTCAACCCTAACTTTCAACCCTAACTCTTCTCTGATTGGTTAGTACCCAAATGAGTCACATACCTACATTTTCGTATTCCCCTATAACCCTGGGCCAAACAAAAATAGAAAAATAATCCTAAGTGTCAACCCTAACTTTCAACCCTAACTTTCAACCCTAACTTTCAACCCTAACTTTCAACCCTAACTCTTCTCTGATTGGTTAGTACCCAAATGAGTCACATACCTAAATTTTCGTATTCCCCTATAACCCTGGGCCAAACAAAAATAGAAAAATAATCCTAAGTGTCAACCCTAACTTTCAACCCTAACTTTCAACCCTAACTTTCAACCCTAACTTTCAACCCTAACTTTCAACCCTAACTCTTCTCTGATTGGTTAGTACCCAAATGAGTCACATACCTAAATTTTCGTATTCCCCTATAACCCTGGGCCAAACAAAAATAGAAAAATAATCCTAAGTGTCAACCCTAACTTTCAACCCTAACTTTCAACCCTAACTTTCAACCCTAACTTTCAACCCTAACTCTTCTCTGATTGGTTAGTACCCAAATGAGTCACATACCTAAATTTTCGTATTCCCCTATAACCCTGGGCCAAACAAAAATAGAAAAATAATCCTAAGTGTCAACCCTAACTTTCAACCCTAACTTTCAACCCTAACTTTCAACCCTAACTTTCAACCCTAACTCTTCTCTGATTGGTTAGTACCCAAATGAGTCACATACCTAAATTTTCGTATTCCCCTATAACCCTGGGCCAAACAAAAATAGAAAAATAATCCTAAGTGTCAACCCTAACTTTCAACCCTAACTTTCAACCCTAACTTTCAACCCTAACTTTCAACCCTAACTCTTCTCTGATTGGTTAGTACCCAAATGAGTCACATACCTAAATTTTCGTATTCCCCTATAACCCTGGGCCAAACAAAAATAGAAAAATAATCCTAACTTTCAACCCTAACTTTCAACCCTAACTTTCAACCCTAACTCTTCTCTGATTGGTTAGTACCCAAATGAGTCACATACCTAAATTTTCGTATTCCCCTATAACCCTGGGCCAAACAAAAATAGAAAAATAATCCTAAGTGTCAACCCTAACTTTCAACCCTAACTTTCAACCCTAACTTTCAACCCTAACTCTTCTCTGATTGGTTAGTACCCAAATGAGTCACATACCTAAATTTTCGTATTCCCCTATAACCCTGGGCCAAACAAAAATAGAAAAATAATCCTAACTTTCAACCCTAACTTTCAACCCTAACTTTCAATCCTAACTTTCAACCCTAACTTTCAACCCTAACTCTTCTCTGATTGGTTAGTACCCAAATGAGTCACATACCTAAATTTTCGTATTCCCCTATAACCCTGGGCCAAACAGAAATAGAAAAATAATCCTAAGTGTCAACCCTAACTTTCAACCCTAACTTTCAACCCTAACTTTCAACCCTAACTTTCAACCCTAACTCTTCTCTGATTGGTTAGTACCCAAATGAGTCACATACCTACATTTTCGTATTCCCCTATAACCCTGGGCCAAACAAAAATAGAAAAATAATCCTAAGTGTCAACCCTAACTTTCAACCCTAACTTTCAACCCTAACTTTCAACCCTAACTTTCAACCCTAACTTTCAACCCTAACTCTTCTCTGATTGGTTAGTACCCAAATGAGTCACATACCTAAATTTTCGTATTCCCCTATAACCCTGGGCCAAACAAAAATTGAAAAATAATCCTAAGTGTCAACCCTAACTTTCAACCCTAACTTTCAACCCTAACTTTCAACCCTAACTTTCAACCCTAACTCTTCTCTGATTGGTTAGTACCCAAATGAGTCACATACCTACATTTTCGTATTCCCCTATAACCCTGGGCCAAACAAAAATAGAAAAATAATCCTAAGTGTCAACCCTAACTTTCAACCCTAACTTTCAACCCTAACTTTCAACCCTAACTCTTCTCTGATTGGTTAGTACCCAAATGAGTCACATACCTAAATTTTCGTATTCCCCTATAACCCTGGGCCAAACAAAAATAGAAAAATAATCCTAAGTGTCAACCCTAACTTTCAACCCTAACTTTCAACCCTAACTTTCAACCCTAACTTTCAACCCTAACTCTTCTCTGATTGGTTAGTACCCAAATGAGTCACATACCTAAATTTTCGTATTCCCCTATAACCCTGGGCCAAACAAAAATAGAAAAATAATCCTAAGTGTCAACCCTAACTTTCAACCCTAACTTTCAACCCTAACTTTCAACCCTAACTTTCAACCCTAACTCTTCTCTGATTGGTTAGTACCCAAATGAGTCACATACCTAAATTTTCGTATTCCCCTATAACCCTGGGCCAAACAAAAATAGAAAAATAATCCTAACTTTCAACCCTAACTTTCAACCCTAACTTTCAACCCTAACTCTTCTCTGATTGGTTAGTACCCAAATGAGTCACATACCTAAATTTTCGTATTCCCCTATAACCCTGGGCCAAACAAAAATAGAAAAATAATCCTAAGTGTCAACCCTAACTTTCAACCCTAACTTTCAACCCTAACTTTCAACCCTA
The DNA here is from genome assembly GCF_040206685.1 of Ascaphus truei. Taxonomy (NCBI): domain Eukaryota; kingdom Metazoa; phylum Chordata; class Amphibia; order Anura; family Ascaphidae; genus Ascaphus; species Ascaphus truei. The sequence continues at coordinate 1,685 of NW_027456182.1, read as the reverse complement.
ACTCTTCTCTGATTGGTTAGTACCCAAATGAGTCACATACCTAAATTTTCGTATTCCCCTATAACCCTGGGCCAAACAAAAATAGAAAAATAATCCTAAGTGTCAACCCTAACTTTCAACCCTAACTTTCAACCCTAACTTTCAATCCTAACTTTCAACCCTAACTTTCAACCCTAACTCTTCTCTGATTGGTTAGTACCCAAATGAGTCACATACCTAAATTTTCGTATTCCCCTATAACCCTGGGCCAAACAGAAATAGAAAAATAATCCTAAGTGTCAACCCTAACTTTCAACCCTAACTTTCAACCCTAACTTTCAACCCTAACTTTCAACCCTAACTCTTCTCTGATTGGTTAGTACCCAAATGAGTCACATACCTACATTTTCGTATTCCCCTATAACCCTGGGCCAAACAAAAATAGAAAAATAATCCTAAGTGTCAACCCTAACTTTCAACCCTAACTTTCAACCCTAACTTTCAACCCTAACTTTCAACCCTAACTTTCAACCCTAACTCTTCTCTGATTGGTTAGTACCCAAATGAGTCACATACCTAAATTTTCGTATTCCCCTATAACCCTGGGCCAAACAAAAATAGAAAAATAATCCTAAGTGTCAACCCTAACTTTCAACCCTAACTTTCAACCCTAACTCTTCTCTGATTGGTTAGTACCCAAATGAGTCACATACCTAAATTTTCGTATTCCCCTATAACCCTGGGCCAAACAAAAATAGAAAAATAATCCTAAGTGTCAACCCTAACTTTCAACCCTAACTTTCAACCCTAACTTTCAACCCTAACTTTCAACCCTAACTCTTCTCTGATTGGTTAGTACCCAAATGAGTCACATACCTAAATTTTCGTATTCCCCTATAACCCTGGGCCAAACAAAAATAGAAAAATAATCCTAAGTGTCAACCCTAACTTTCAACCCTAACTTTCAACCCTAACTTTCAACCCTAACTCTTCTCTGATTGGTTAGTACCCAAATGAGTCACATACCTAAATTTTCGTATTCCCCTATAACCCTGGGCCAAACAAAAATAGAAAAATAATCCTAAGTGTCAACCCTAACTTTCAACCCTAACTTTCAACCCTAACTTTCAACCCTAACTCTTCTCTGATTGGTTAGTACCCAAATGAGTCACATACCTAAATTTTCGTATTCCCCTATAACCCTGGGCCAAACAAAAATAGAAAAATAATCCTAACTTTCAACCCTAACTCTTCTCTGATTGGTTAGTACCCAAATGAGTCACATACCTACATTTTCGTATTCCCCTATAACCCTGGGCCAAACAAAAATAGAAAAATAATCCTAAGTGTCAACCCTAACTTTCAACCCTAACTTTCAACCCTAACTTTCAACCCTAACTTTCAACCCTAACTTTCAACCCTAACTCTTCTCTGATTGGTTAGTACCCAAATGAGTCACATACCTAAATTTTCGTATTCCCCTATAACCCTGGGCCAAACAAAAATAGAAAAATAATCCTAAGTGTCAACCCTAACTTTCAACCCTAACTTTCAACCCTAACTCTTCTCTGATTGGTTAGTACCCAAATGAGTCACATACCTAAATTTTCGTATTCCCCTATAACCCTGGGCCAAACAAAAATAGAAAAATAATCCTAAGTGTCAACCCTAACTTTCAACCCTAACTTTCAACCCTAACTTTCAAC
>NW_027456181.1:0-24045 GCF_040206685.1 Ascaphus truei | reverse complement strand
TGTAACATAGCGGGTGTGACGTTATTACAGCATTCGCTACAGTAACATAGCGGGTGTGACGTTATTACAGCGCTCGCTACAGTAACATAGCGGGTGTGAAGTTATTACAGCGCTCGCTACAGTAACATAGCGGGTGTGACGTTATTACAGCGCTCGCTACAGTAACATAGCGGGTGTGACGTTATTACAGCGCTCGCTACAGTAACATAGCGGGTGTGACGTTATTACAGCGCTCGCTACAGTAACATAGCGGGTGTGACGTTATTACAGCGCTCGCTACAGTAACATAGCGGGTGTGAAGTTATTACAGCGCTCGCTACAGTAACATAGCGGGTGTGACGTTATTACAGCGCTCGCTACAGTAACATAGCGGGTGTGACGTTATTACAGCGCTCGCTACAGTAACATAGCGGGTGTGACGTTATTACAGCGCTCGCTACAGTAACATAGCGGGTGTGACGTTATTACAGCGCTCGCTACAGTAACATAGCGGGTGTGACGTTATTACAGCGCTCGCTACAGTAACATAGCGGGTGTGACGTTATTACAGCGTTCGCTACAGTAACATAGCGGGTGTGACGTTATTACAGCGCTCGCTACAGTAACATAGCGGGTGTGACGTTATTACAGCGCTCGCTACAGTAACATAGCGGGTGTGACGTTATTACAGCGCTCGCTACAGTAACATAGCGGGTGTGACGTTATTACAGCGCTCGCTACAGTAACATAGCGGGTGTGACGTTATTACAGCGCTCGCTACAGTAACATAGCGGGTGTGACGTTATTACAGCGCTCGCTACAGTAACATAGCGGGTGTGACGTTATTACAGCGCTCGCTACAGTAACATAGCGGGTGTGACGTTATTACAGCGCTCGCTACAGTAACATAGCGGGTGTGACGTTATTACAGCGCTCGCTACAGTAACATAGCGGGTGTGACGTTATTACAGCGCTCGCTACAGTAACATAGCGGGTGTGACGTTATTACAGCGCTCGCTACAGTAACATAGCGGGTGTGACGTTATTACAGCGCTCGCTACAGTAACATAGCGGGTGTGACGTTATTACAGCGCTCGCTACAGTAACATAGCGGGTGTGACGTTATTACAGCGCTCGCTACAGTAACATAGCGGGTGTGACGTTATTACAGCGCTCGCTACAGTAACATAGCGGGTGTGACGTTATTACAGCGCTCGCTACAGTAACATAGCGGGTGTGACGTTATTACAGCGCTCGCTACAGTAACATAGCGGGTGTGACGTTATTACAGCGCTCGCTACAGTAACATAGCGGGTGTGACGTTATTACAGCGCTCGCTACAGTAACATAGCGGTGTGACGTTATTACAGCGCTCGCTACAGTAACATAGCGGGTGTGACGTTATTACAGCGCTCGCTACAGTAACATAGCGGGTGTGACGTTATTACAGCGCTCGCTACAGTAACATAGCGGGTGTGACGTTATTACAGCGCTCGCTACAGTAACATAGCGGGTGTGAAGTTATTACAGCGCTCGCTACAGTAACATAGCGGGTGTGACGTTATTACAGCGCTCGCTACAGTAACATAGCGGGTGTGACGTTATTACAGCGCTCGCTACAGTAACATAGCGGGTGTGACGTTATTACAGCGCTCGCTACAGTAACATAGCGGGTGTGACGTTATTACAGCGCTCGCTACAGTAACATAGCGGGTGTGAAGTTATTACAGCGCTCGCTACAGTAACATAGCGGGTGTGACGTTATTACAGCGCTCGCTACAGTAACATAGCGGGTGTGACGTTATTACAGCGCTCGCTACAGTAACATAGCGGGTGTGACGTTATTACAGCGCTCGCTACAGTAACATAGCGGGTGTGACGTTATTACAGCGCTCGCTACAGTAACATAGCGGGTGTGACGTTATTACAGCGCTCGCTACAGTAACATAGCGGGTGTGAAGTTATTACAGCGCTCGCTACAGTAACATAGCGGGTGTGAAGTTATTACAGCGCTCGCTACAGTAACATAGCGGGTGTGAAGTTATTACAGCGCTCGCTACAGTAACATAGCGGGTGTGACGTTATTACAGCGCTCGCTACAGTAACATAGCGGGTGTGACGTTATTACAGCGCTCGCTACAGTAACATAGCGGGTGTGACGTTATTACAGCGCTCGCTACAGTAACATAGCGGGTGTGAAGTTATTACAGCGCTCGCTACAGTAACATAGCGGGTGTGACGTTATTACAGCGCTCGCTACAGTAACATAGCGGGTGTGACGTTATTACAGCATTCGCTACAGTAACATAGCGGGTGTGACGTTATTACAGCGCTCGCTACAGTAACATAGCGGGTGTGACGTTATTACAGCGCTCGCTACAGTAACATAGCGGGTGTGACGTTATTACAGCGCTCGCTACAGTAACATAGCGGGTGTGAAGTTATTACAGCGCTCGCTACAGTAACATAGCGGGTGTGACGTTATTACAGCGCTCGCTACAGTAACATAGCGGGTGTGACGTTATTACAGCGCTCGCTACAGTAACATAGCGGGTGTGATGTTATTACAGCGCTCGCTACATGAACATAGCGGGTGTGACGTTATAACAGCGTTCGCTACAGTAACATAGCGGGTGTGACGTTATTACAGCGCTCGCTACAGTAACATAGCGGGTGTGACGTTATTACAGCGCTCGCTACAGTAACATAGCGGGTGTGACGTTATTACAGCATTCGCTACAGTAACATAGCGGGTGTGACGTTATTACAGCATTCGCTACAGTAACATAGCGGGTGTGACGTTATTACAGCGCTCGCTACAGTAACATAGCGGGTGTGACGTTATTACAGTGCTCGCTACAGTAACATAGCGGGTGTGAAGTTATTACAGCGCTCGCTACAGTAACATAGCGGGTGTGAAGTTATTACAGCGCTCGCTACAGTAACATAGCGGGTGTGAAGTTATTACAGCGCTCGCTACAGTAACATAGCGGGTGTGACGTTATTACAGCGCTCGCTACAGTAACATAGCGGGTGTGACATTATTACAGCGCTCGCTACAGTAACATAGCGGGTGTGACGTTATTACAGCGCTCGCTACAGTAACATAGCGGGTGTGACGTTATTACAGCGCTCGCTACAGTAACATAGCGGGTGTAACGTTATTACAGCGCTCGCTACAGTAACATAGCGGGTGTGACGTTATTACAGCGCTCGCTACAGTAACATAGCGGGTGTAACGTTATTACAGCGCTCGCTACAGTAACATAGCGGGTGTGACGTTATTACAGCGCTCGCTACAGTAACATAGCGGGTGTGACGTTATTACAGCGCTCGCTACAGTAACATAGCGGGTGTGACGTTATTACAGCGCTCGCTACAGTAACATAGCGGGTGTGAAGTTATTACAGCGCTCGCTACAGTAACATAGCGGGTGTGAAGTTATTACAGCGCTCGCTACAGTAACATAGCGGGTGTGACGTTATTACAGCGTTCGCTACAGTAACATAGCGGGTGTGACGTTATTACAGCGCTCGCTACAGTAACATAGCGGGTGTGACGTTATTACAGCGCTCGCTACAGTAACATAGCGGGTGTGACGTTATTACAGCGCTCGCTACAGTAACATAGCGGGTGTGACGTTATTACAACGTTCGCTACAGTAACATAGCGGGTGTGACGTTATTACAGCGCTCGCTACAGTAACATAGCGGGTGTGACGTTATTACAGCGTTCGCTACAGTAACATAGCGGGTGTGACGTTATTACAGCGTTCGCTACAGTAACATAGCGGGTGTGACGTTATTACAGCGCTCGCTACAGTAACATAGCGGGTGTGAAGTTATTACAGCGCTCGCTACAGTAACATAGCGGGTGTGACGTTATTACAGCGCTCGCTACAGTAACATAGCGGCTGTGACGTTATTACAGCGCTCGCTACAGTAACATAGCGGGTGTGACGTTATTACAGCGCTCGCTACAGTAACATAGCGGGTGTGACGTTATTACAGCGCTCGCTACAGTAACATAGCGGGTGTGACGTTATTACAGCGCTCGCTACAGTAACATAGCGGGTGTGACGTTATTACAGCGCTCGCTACAGTAACATAGCGGGTGTGACGTTATTACAGCGCTCGCTACAGTAACATAGCGGGTGTGACGTTATTACAGCATTCGCTACAGTAACATAGCGGGTGTGACGTTATTACAGCGCTCGCTACAGTAACATAGCGGGTGTGACGTTATTACAACGTTCGCTACAGTAACATAGCGGGTGTGACGTTATTACAGCGCTCGCTACAGTAACATAGCGGGTGTGACGTTATTACAGCGCTCGCTACAGTAACATAGCGGGTGTGAAGTTATTACAGCGCTCGCTACAGTAACATAGCGGGTGTGACGTTATTACAGCGCTCGCTACAGTAACATAGCGAGTGTGACGTTATTACAGCGCTCGCTACAGTAACATAGCGGGTGTGACGTTATTACAGCGCTCGCTACAGTAACATAGCGAGTGTGACGTTATTACAGCGCTCGCTACAGTAACATAGCGGGTGTGAAGTTATTACAGCGCTCGCTACAGTAACATAGCGGGTGTGACGTTATTACAGCGTTCGCTACAGTAACATAGCGGGTGTGACGTTATTACAGCGCTCGCTACAGTAACATAGCGGGTGTGACGTTATTACAGCGCTCGCTACAGTAACATAGCGGGTGTGACGTTATTACAGCGCTCGCTACAGTAACATAGCGGGTGTGACGTTATTACAACGTTCGCTACAGTAACATAGCGGGTGTGACGTTATTACAGCGCTCGCTACAGTAACATAGCGGGTGTGACGTTATTACAGCGTTCGCTACAGTAACATAGCGGGTGTGACGTTATTACAGCATTTGCTACAGTAACATAGCGGGTGTGACGTTATTACAGCGCTCGCTACAGTAACATAGCGGGTGTGAAGTTATTACAGCGCTCGCTACAGTAACATAGCGGGTGTGACGTTATTACAGCGCTCGCTACAGTAACATAGCGGCTGTGACGTTATTACAGCGCTCGCTACAGTAACATAGCGGGTGTGACGTTATTACAGCGCTCGCTACAGTAACATAGCGGGTGTGACGTTATTACAGCGCTCGCTACAGTAACATAGCGGGTGTGACGTTATTACAGCGCTCGCTACAGTAACATAGCGGGTGTGACGTTATTACAGCGCTCGCTACAGTAACATAGCGGGTGTGACGTTATTACAGCGCTCGCTACAGTAACATAGCGGGTGTGACGTTATTACAGCGCTCGCTACAGTAACATAGCGGGTGTGACGTTATTACAGCATTCGCTACAGTAACATAGCGGGTGTGACGTTATTACAGCGCTCGCTACAGTAACATAGCGGGTGTGACGTTATTACAACGTTCGCTACAGTAACATAGCGGGTGTGACGTTATTACAGCGCTCGCTACAGTAACATAGCGGGTGTGACGTTATTACAGCGCTCGCTACAGTAACATAGCGGGTGTGAAGTTATTACAGCGCTCGCTACAGTAACATAGCGGGTGTGACGTTATTACAGCGCTCGCTACAGTAACATAGCGAGTGTGACGTTATTACAGCGCTCGCTACAGTAACATAGCGGGTGTGACGTTATTACAGCGCTCGCTACAGTAACATAGCGAGTGTGACGTTATTACAGCGCTCGCTACAGTAACATAGCGGGTGTGACGTTATTACAGCGCTCGCTACAGTAACATAGCGGGTGTGAAGTTATTACAGCGCTCGCTACAGTAACATAGCGGGTGTGACGTTATTACAGCGCTCGCTACAGTAACATAGCGGGTGTGAAGTTATTACAGCGCTCGCTACAGTAACATAGCGGGTGTGACGTTATTACAGCGCTCGCTACAGTAACATAGCGGGTGTGACGTTATTACAGCGCTCGCTACAGTAACATAGCGGGTGTGAAGTTATTACAGCGCTCGCTACAGTAACATAGCGGGTGTGACGTTATTACAGCATTCGCTACAGTAACATAGCGGGTGTGACGTTATTACAGCGCTCGCTACAGTAACATAGCGGGTGTGACGTTATTACAGCGCTCGCTACAGTAACATAGCGGGTGTGACGTTATTACAGCGCTCGCTACAGTAACATAGCGGGTGTGACGTTATTACAGCGCTCGCTACAGTAACATAGCGGGTGTGAAGTTATTACAGCGCTCGCTACAGTAACATAGCGGGTGTGAAGTTATTACAGCGCTCGCTACAGTAACATAGCGGGTGTGAAGTTATTACAGCGCTCGCTACAGTAACATAGCGGGTGTGAAGTTATTACAGCGCTCGCTACAGTAACATAGCGGGTGTGACGTTATTACAGCGCTCGCTACAGTAACATAGCGGGTGTGACGTTATTACAGCGCTCGCTACAGTAACATAGCGGGTGTGACGTTATTACAGCGCTCGCTACAGTAACATAGCGGGTGTGAAGTTATTACAGCGCTCGCTACAGTAACATAGCGGGTGTGAAGTTATTACAGCGCTCGCTACAGTAACATAGCGGGTGTGACGTTATTACAGCGCTCGCTACAGTAACATAGCGGGTGTGACGTTATTACAGCGCTCGCTACAGTAACATAGCGGGTGTGAAGTTATTACAGCGCTCGCTACAGTAACATAGCGGGTGTGACGTTATTACAGCATTCGCTACAGTAACATAGCGGGTGTGACGTTATTACAGCGCTCGCTACAGTAACATAGCGGGTGTGATGTTATTACAGCGCTCGCTACAGTAACATAGCGGGTGTGACGTTATTACAGCGCTCGCTACAGTAACATAGCGGGTGTGACGTTATTACAGCGCTCGCTACAGTAACATAGCGGGTGTGAAGTTATTACAGCGCTCGCTACAGTAACATAGCGGGTGTGAAGTTATTACAGCGCTCGCTACAGTAACATAGCGGGTGTGAAGTTATTACAGCGCTCGCTACAGTAACATAGCGGGTGTGACGTTATTACAGCGCTCGCTACAGTAACATAGCGGGTGTGACGTTATTACAGCGCTCGCTACAGTAACATAGCGGGTGTGACGTTATTACAGCGCTCGCTACAGTAACATAGCGGGTGTGAAGTTATTACAGCGCTCGCTACAGTAACATAGCGGGTGTGACGTTATTACAGCGCTCGCTACAGTAACATAGCGGGTGTGACGTTATTACAGCATTCGCTACAGTAACATAGCGGGTGTGACGTTATTACAGCGCTCGCTACAGTAACATAGCGGGTGTGACGTTATTACAGCGCTCGCTACAGTAACATAGCGGGTGTGAAGTTATTACAGCGCTCGCTACAGTAACATAGCGGGTGTGACGTTATTACAGCGCTCGCTACAGTAACATAGCGGGTGTGACGTTATTACAGCGCTCGCTACAGTAACATAGCGGGTGTGATGTTATTACAGTGCTCGCTACATGAACATAGCGGGTGTGACGTTATAACAGCGTTCGCTACAGTAACATAGCGGGTGTGACGTTATTACAGCGCTCGCTACAGTAACATAGCGGGTGTGACGTTATTACAGCGCTCGCTACAGTAACATAGCGGGTGTGAAGTTATTACAGCGCTCGCTACAGTAACATAGCGGGTGTGACGTTATTACAGCATTCGCTACAGTAACATAGCGGGTGTGACGTTATTACAGCGCTCGCTACAGTAACATAGCGGGTGTGACGTTATTACAGTGCTCGCTACAGTAACATAGCGGGTGTGAAGTTATTACAGCGCTCGCTACAGTAACATAGCGGGTGTGAAGTTATTACAGCGCTCGCTACAGTAACATAGCGGGTGTGAAGTTATTACAGCGCTCGCTACAGTAACATAGCGGGTGTGACGTTATTACAGCGCTCGCTACAGTAACATAGCGGGTGTGACATTATTACAGCGCTCGCTACAGTAACATAGCGGGTGTGAAGTTATTACAGCGCTCGCTACAGTAACATAGCGGGTGTGAAATTACAGCGCTCGCTACAGTAACATAGCGGGTGTGAAGTTATTACAGCGCTCGCTACAGTAACATAGCGGGTGTGAAGTTATTACAGCGCTCGCTACAGTAACATAGCGGGTGTGACGTTATTACAGCGCTCGCTACAGTAACATAGCGGGTGTGACGTTATTACAGCGCTCGCTACAGTAACATAGCGGGTGTGAAGTTCTTACAGCGCTCGCTACAGTAACATAGCGGGTGTGACGTTATTACAGCGCTCGCTACAGTAACATAGCGGGTGTGACGTTATTACAGCGCTCGCTACAGTAACATAGCGGGTGTGAAGTTATTACAGCGCTCGCTACAGTAACATAGCGGGTGTGAAGTTATTACAGCGCTCGCTACAGTAACATAGCGGGTGTGACGTTATTACAGCGCTCGCTACAGTAACATAGCGGGTGTGACGTTATTACAGCGCTCGCTACAGTAACATAGCGGGTGTGACGTTATTACAGCATTCGCTACAGTAACATAGGGGGTGTGACGTTATTACAGCGCTCGCTACAGTAACATAGCGGGTGTGACGTTATTACAGCGCTCGCTACAGTAACATAGCGGGTGTGACGTTATTACAGCGCTCGCTACAGTAACATAGCGGGTGTGACGTTATTACAGCGCTCGCTACAGTAACATAGCGGGTGTGACGTTATTACAGCGCTCGCACATACACAATATTTATAGAAATTACAGCGAAGAATTACATTTCCAATTCACTTTTATTGAAGGAAAAAAAAAACTATTTACACACAAGAAACAAAGAAAAAAAACTAACCACAAATAAACTAAATACACAGAAATACTCCCGGTAAATGCCCCAGGTCACCGCACCAGGTCACCGCCCCAGGTCACCGCCGGACTGACAGCAGATACCAGCAAAGCAAGATCAATAAACCTAGTGCTGTGCTGGTGGGGCAGACTCCTAGCCGGCAAGGGTTAATGCCCCCTCCCCTGGCTCTATCCCCTAGCCGTGACAGGGTTAATGCCACCTCCCCTGGCTCTATCCCCTAGCCATGACAGGGTTAATGCCCCCTCCCCTGGCTCTATCCCCTAGCCGTGACAGGGTTAATGCCCCCTCCCCTGGCTCTATCCCCTAGCCGTGACAGGGTTAATGCCCCCTCCCCTGGCTCTATCCCCTAGCCGTGACAGGGTTAATGCCCCCTCCCCTGGCTCTATCCCCTAGCCGTGACAGGGTTAATGCCCCCTCCCCTGGCTCTATCCCCTAGCCGTGACAGGGTTAATGCCCCCTCCCCTGGCTCTATCCCCTAGCTGTGACAGGGTTAATGCCCCCTCCCCTGGCTCTATCCCCTAGCCGTGACAGGGTTAATGCCCCCTCCCCTGGCTCTATCCCCTAGCCGTGACAGGGTTAATGCCCCCTCCCCTGGCTCTATCCCCTAGCTGTGACAGGGTTAATGCCCCCTCCCCTGGCTCTATCCCCTAGCCGTGACAGGGTTAATGCCCCCTCCCCTGGCTCTATCCCCTAGCTGTGACAGGGTTAATGCCCCCTCCCCTGGCTCTATCCCCTAGCCGTGACAGGGTTAATGCCCCCTCCCCTGGCTCTATCCCCTAGCCGTGACAGGGTTAATGCCCCAGACACCATCTCGATTCTCCCCATTTTTACGCCTCCTTTTCCCCCTCAGCGAGCCCATAACAAGCCCGTTTCTTTAAACCTTCATCATATATTTTTATCTCCTTCTCTCCCATTCCCCCCCCCCCCCCTCCAGACATACAGGCATATCCCCCCCCCCCTCAGACATACAGGCACATCTCCCCCCCCCCCCCATTCCCTGCTCTCCTCCGCCGCCACCTCCCCCTCTCTCTCTCAGGGGTGGTATCTGACGGACGGCCTCTTGCTCCGCAGGCTCCTGCGCAGGACCCGGGAGCTCCGCGGGGCCGTATCCGGGGCCACTTCCTGCTCCTGGGAGGCGGGTCCTGCACCGGCAGAATGGTTCCGCTCTACCATCTGTCGGACGAGGGAGCACACGTACCCCAGCTGGATGGAGACCTGCTCCTCCACCCCGGAGAGACGCTCCACCCTCAACACCAGCCTCTCCATCACTGCCAGCAACTGCTCCACCGCAGCCTGCAACAGCCTCATGCAATCCTGCGCCGCGGCGGGCTCAGCTCCCGGCACTGCCGCCAACGTTGGCTGGGGGTCCCCGTCCATGCGAGCGGCTCCTCGGAGAGACAGAGAGCACGGGAAAGAGAGCTCACTCAGGGGCACGGGAAAGAGAGCTCACTCAGGGGCACGGGAAAGAGAGCTCACTCAGGGGCACGGGAAAGAGAGCTCACTCAGGGGCACGGGAAAGAGAGCTCACTCAGGGGCACGGTAAAGAGAGCTCACTCAGGGGCACGGGAAAGAGAGCTCACTCAGGGGCACGGGAAAGAGAGCTCACTCAGGGGCACAGATCTCACAATCATGTTCCTATGCAGTGCTGAATATGCACACCCGGCATAGAACAAGCACAGATTCCCGATGCTGCAGAGCTGACAATCTAATGCTTTGGTGCCTGAGGCACACATCTATTCAAATCTTTATCACAGAGACTCACAGAGACTCACAGAGACTCACAGAGACTCACAGAGACTGAGACTGAGACACTCACAGAGACAGAGACAGAGACTCACAGAGACTGAGACACTCACAGAGACAGAGACAGAGACAGAGACTCACAGAGACTGAGACAGAGACAGAGACTCACAGAGACTGAGACAGAGACAGAGACTCACAGAGACTGAGACAGAGACAGAGACTCACAGAGACTGAGACAGAGACAGAGACTCACAGAGACAGAGACAGAGACTCACAGAGACAGAGACAGAGACTCACAGAGACAGAGACAGAGACTCACAGAGACAGAGACAGAGACTCACAGAGACAGAGACAGAGACTCACAGAGACAGAGACAGAGACTCACAGAGACAGAGACAGAGACTCACAGAGACAGAGACAGAGACTCACAGAGACAGAGACAGAGACTCACAGAGACAGAGACAGAGACTCACAGAGACAGAGACAGAGACTCACAGAGACTGAGACAGAGACAGAGACTCACAGAGACAGAGACTCACAGAGACAGAGACTCACAGAGACAGAGACTCACAGAGACAGAGACTCACAGAGACAGAGACTCACAGAGACAGAGACTCACAGAGACAGAGACTCACAGAGACAGAGACTCACAGAGACAGAGACTCACAGAGACAGAGACAGACAGACAGAGACAGACAGACAGAGACAGACAGACAGACAGAGACAGACAGAGACAGACACAGACAGACAGACAGACAGACAGACACAGACAGACAGACACAGACAGACAGACACAGACAGACAGCATCCTCAGCATGGTGGTGCAGGCGGCCGGGGAAAGAAAGGTAGGTGATATTTGGGAGCCCAAGCTCAGGCCGCGTAATAAGCGGACCCGCGTTGTAGCGGATCGCGCTATAATGGGGTTGAGCTGTATTTAGAAGGTAACCCTGAAACTGAACCTAAGCGTATTTTCGTTCTACTTTTAAAACTTTTCCTTGTAGAAAGGGCTAGGGGCGCTGAAAATGAATGTGCGCGCCTTTTCAGTCAATCCTAGTAAACGAAGGACTTAGAAGAAAAATGTGAAATATTTTATTAACGGTGTGTGCAACGGTAAATGCTAATGCACTGTATATGAGCTGGGGACTTCCAGGTCCGTGGTTCCGAGAGACCATGTGGCTGCCAATCCTGGCGCCACCAAGTCTGCTCGGGTCCCGGACATGACAGCCTCAGAGCTAGCTAAGTGTGAAAGCGGTGCAGTACCGGAGTTAGGCTCAAGTACTCACATCCTGGGGTGCATGGAAGTCATCGGACCACCATTTGCCCCACTAAACCCTCAAGTTGTATCAGAGTCTTTGTTGTTCATGGACTATTAGGGTACATGGACTTCTTAGATACATAAACTTTCCGGTTTCTTTTTGTTGGTACACTTTTAAAGTGCTTCAATATGCCACATATATATATATATATATATCTCCTTTCAGTGCTCCACTGGGGGCGAGATTAGTGGTATTTACATGACTGCCTAGCAACGGTTACCAGGCGGTTTTGCGTGCCAAGTGGGCGTATAACAAGTGGTAGGGTATTTCTATGGGGTAATGCCACTATTTCTAGGTCTTGATAAAAGGTCCATGTTGGGGAGAGAAACGCACGTTGGGTTTGCATTTCATCTTCTCTCCGGCTTCCCCAGTCCCCGCTTGTTTGTGATTGCGCATCTCTGCCCCCATCTCTTTCCTTCGCTCCTGGATACTATATAAACCAGGACTGTTGTATCTATTCTCACAAAGCACAGAGGTCCATGTAATAGGGGGGACACAACGCACAGAGGTCCATGTAAGAGGGGGGACACAAAGCACAGAGGTCCATGTAAGAGGGGGGACACAAAGCACAGAGGTCCATGTAAGAGGGGAGACAAAAAGCACAGAGGTCCATGTAAGAGGAGGGACACAACGCACAGAGGTCCATGTAAGAGGAGGGACACAACGCACAGAGGTCCGTGTAAGAGGAGGGACACAACGCACAGAGGTCCGTGTAAGAGGGGGGACACAACGCACAGAGGTCCATGTAAGAGGGGGACACAACGCACAAAGGTCCATGTAAGAGGGGGGACACAACACACAGAGGTCCATGTAAGAGGGGGGACACATATATGATACGGGATCTGGTATGATGCTGGTTGTGGTCGCTGTAGTTGGGGATTCTGCTTTGTATTGTATATGTAAAGTGGTTCACGTTACAGCGGGCGGCCTCGCGTTACAGCACGTGTCTCACATGACAGTAGGAGGCCCTACATGACAGTAGGAGGCCCTACATGACAGTAGGAGGCCCTACATGACAGTAGGAGGCCCTACATGACAGTAGGAGGCCCTACATGACAGTAGGAGGCCCTACATGACAGTAGGAGGCCCTACAGGACAGTAGGAGGCCCTACATGACAGTAGGAGGCCCTACATGACAGTAGGAGGCCCTACATGACAGTAGGAGGCCCTACATGACAGTAGGAGGCCCTACATGACAGTAGGAGGCCCTACATGACAGTAGGAGGCCCTACATGACAGTAGGAGGCCCTACATGACAGTAGGAGGCCCTACATGACAGTATGAGGCCCTACATGACAGTATGAGGCCCTACATGACAGTATGAAGCCCTACATGACAGTATGAGGCCCTACATGACAGTATGAGGCCCTACATGACAGTATGAAGCCCTACATGACAGTATGAGGCCCTACATGACAGTATGAGGCCCTACATGACAGTATGAGGCCCTACATGACAGTATGAGGCCCTACATGACAGTACGAGGCCCTACATGACAGTATGAGGCCCTACATGACAGTACGAGGCCCTACATGACAGTATGAGGCCCTACATGACAGTATGAGGCCCTACATGACAGTATGAGGCCCTACATGACAGTACGAGGCCCTACATGACAGTACGAGGCCCTACATGACAGTATAAGGCCTTACATTACAGTATGTGCGTGTGATAGGCCGTTGATATTGGAAGATATTTTCCTCACTACCCCGGCCAGTCACGGTGCTTTCTAATAACTTTTTATTAGGTGTAGGGGGCAGGTGCTTGTTGGCTGTTATTACATGTAGGAGCTGTATTTAAGGAGCTTTGTGGGGTTTATTCGGAAGGGGATTGGTTAGAAGTAATTTTAAATGATGATGGTTTTTTTATCTATGCAATGAATACATTTGTATTGGGCTGTGGTAGACAAAAATATAAATAATTAAAAAAAAATAAAAAACACATTTAACAGAGGACAATGAGAGGTGAACATGCCAACGCAAGCCGTGTTCCAGAGGCCGAGAGTAAAAGCAGGGAGGGGGGACCTCACAGATGCTCTCCCATGATAAGCCCACGTCTGACCATGGGACATACCTTCCTGCTGACCTGCTCCAATCATCACTGGCTCCGGGTCGCCCACATTCTGTCCAGGGGGGTCCCGATCATGCTCTCCTTCCTGGTGACCTGAGGAAGCACCGTCAGCCACCTCGTCCTCGTCCTCCCCCTCAGAGAGGAATCCAGAGTCTGAAAGCAGCGAGGAGGCTGGCAAAACGGGGACCTCCTGCCCTGTGACCCCAAGAATGATAGAGTTACAAGGGAAGGACATCAGGGGTCACCCCTTTACGGTCACCAAGAGTGTCCCAACACAGGGGACCGTGACTTACAAACGGTACTGAAGTCTGATCTATATTTTATATTTTAATTTTAATAAATGAAAATATTTTTTATATATATGTAAGATTTCATATGCTTTGTCCTCAGGAACCTCGGTTTACCTTATTTGTTACGTAATACGATATCACTGCCAGATACCCAGGGTCATGCTCCAGGGTTTTACCCATCACATTCCCTTTAGGGGGCTAGAGACCTCCTACCCCAACTGCAGAACTTCACTAGTGAGCCACTCGCTTCACCAGGTCAGCTTATTTCTATCTACACTTTCATTTCATTATTCACCGAGAGATTTTTTTTTGTAGATACCTCACATTAACACCTAAAATGTTCTTGTTTGTAGTCTATAGCCCCGCCCATCTGTCAGTACCAGCGCAGAGCAACCTCAATCTGCCCCTCCCACGGCAGAGCAACCGCAGTCTGCCCCTTCCATGGCAGAGCCACCTCAATCTGCCCCTCCCACGGCAGAGCAACCTCAGTCTGCCCCTCCCACGGCAGAGCAACCTCAATCTGCCCCTCCCACGGCAGAGCAACCTCAATCTGCCCCTCCCACGGCAGAGCAACCTCAGTCTGCCCCTCCCACGGCAGAGCAACCTCAACCTGCCCCTCCCATGGCAGAGCAACCTCAGTCTGCCCCTTCCATGGCAGAGCAACCTCAGTCTGCCCCTCCCATGGCAGGAAGACTGTGAAAGGCAGAAGGGACCCATGTCCCATCCAGCCTGTCCCTCCCATTGCAGTGACACAGAAGATAGGCTGGAAGGTACATGGGTCATTGCCATCTCCCCAATTGCAGGATGCCAGATAAGATGACCCATGGAACCCGTCCCTCCCACCCAGAAGTCCCTCACCGGTGCTGTCGGCTTCCCTCCGGCAGGTCCAGGCTCTGCTTTGTGGCCCCAGCAGGTGCTCCATCTCTTCATAGAATGGAAATTCTGTGGTGAGTCCGGAGAGCGACGTTACACCAGTGCCGGCCAGACGCTTCAAACGCCAGAACTTCACCTTCAGACCCTGCCAGTGAGCCTTGATCTCCTCCGCGCTGAGGAGGGACAGAGTGTTACTCACTGCTGTACCATGATCAATACACCGTGACCCGCTGCGCCCAGCCCGACGTCTCCCCCTGCGCCCAGCCCGACGTCACCCCCTGCGCCCAGCCCGACGTCACCCCCTGCGCCCAGCCCGACGTCACCCCCTGCGCCCAGCCCGACGTCACCCCCTGCGCCCAGCCCGACGCATTCAGGTAAACACACTGCCAGTGAGCTGGGAAAGGACAACATGCATGCACACAAGGCAATGTTACAGAGGCAGTGTCTATTACAGATCACAGAACCCCTCTCCCAATGTCCAGAGCACAGACCCCCCCCTGCCTCTCCCAATGCCCAGCGCTTAGACCCCCCCCCCCTTCCTCTACCCAATGCCCAGCGCACAGACCCCCCCTTCCTCTCCCCAATGTCCAGAGCACAGACCCCCCCTTCCTCTCCCCAATGTCCAGAGCACAGACCCCCCCTTCCTCTCCCAATGTCCAGAGCACAGACCCCCCCCCCCTTCCTCTCCCCAATACCCAGCGCTCAGACCCCCCCTTCCTCTCCCAATGCCCAGCGCACAGACCCCCCTTCCTCTCCCCAATGTCCAGAGCACAGACCCCCCCCTTCCTCTCCCCAATACCCAGCGCTCAGACCCCCCCTTCCTCTCCCAATGTCCAGCGCACAGACCCCCCTTCCTCTCCCAATGCCCAGCGCACAGACCAACCTTCCTCTACCCAATGCCCAGCGCACAGACCCCCCTTCCTCTACCCAAAGACCAGCGCACAGACCCCCCCTTCCTCTCCCAATGCCCAGCGCACAGACTCCCCCTTCCTCTCCCAATGCCCAGCGCACAGACCCCCCCTTCCTCTCCCAATGCCCAGAGCACAGACCCCCCCTTCCTCTCCCAATGCCCAGCGCACAGACCCTCCTTTCCTCTCCCCAATGCCCAGCGCACAGACCCCCCCTTCCTCTCCCAATGCCCAGCGCACAGACCCCCCCTTCCTCTCCCCAATGTCCAGAGCACAGACCCCCCCTTCCTCTCCCAATGTCCAGAGCACAGACCCCCCCCTTCCTCTCCCAATACCCAGCGCTCAGACCCCCCCTTCCTCTCCCAATGCCCAGCGCACAGATCCCCCCTTCCTCTCCCAATGCCCAGCGCACAGATCCCCCTTCCTCTCCCCAATGTCCAGAGCACAGACCCCCCCCTTCCTCTCCCAATGCCCAGCGCACAGACCCCCCCTTCCTCTCCCAATGCTCAGCGCACAGACCCCCCTTCCTCTCCCAATGCCCAGCGCACAGACCCCCCCTTCCTCTCCCCAATACCCAGCGCTCAGACCCCCCCTTCCTCTCCCAATGTCCAGCGCACAGACCCCCCTTCGTCTCCCAATGCCCAGCGCACAGACCACCCTTCCTCTACCCAATGCCCAGCGCACAGACCCCCCTTCCTCTACCCAAAGCCCAGCGCACAGACCCCCCCTTCCTCTCCCAATGCCCAGCGCACAGACTCCCCCCCTTCCTCTCCCAATGCCCAGCGCACAGACTCCCCCTTCCTCTCCCAATGCCCAGAGCACAGACCCCCCCTTCCTCTCCCAATGCCCAGCGCACAGACCCCCCCCTTCCTCTCCCCAATGCCCAGCGCACAGACCTCCCCTTCCTCTCCCAATGCCCAGCGCACAGACCCCCCCTTCCTCTCTCAATGCCCAGCGCACAGACCCCCCCTTCCTCTCCCAATGCCCAGCGCACAGACCCCCCCCCTTCCTCTCCCCAATGCCCAGCGCACAGACCCCCCCTTCCTCTCCCAATGCCCAGCGCACAGACCCCCTTTCCTCTCCCAATGCCCAGCGCACAGACCCCCCCTTCCTCTCCCAATGCCCAGCGCACAGACCCCCCCTTCCTCTCCCAATGCCCAGCGCACAGACCCCCCCTTCCTCTCCCAATGCCCAGCGCACAGACCCCCCCTTCCTCTCCCCAATGCCCAGCGCACAGACCCCCCCCTTCCTCTCCCAATGCCCAGCGCACAGACCTCCCCTTCCTCTCCCAATGCCCAGCGCACAGACCCCCCCTTCCTCTCCCCAATGCCCAGCGCACAGACCCCCCCTTCCTCTACCCAATGCCCAGAGCACAGACCCCCCCCTTCCTCTACCCAATGCCCAGCGCACAGACTCCCCCTTCCTCTCCCAATGCCCAGCGCACAGACCCCCCCTTCCTCTCCCAATGCCCAGCGCACAGACCCCCCCTTCCTCTCCCAATGCCCAGCGCACAGACCCCCCCTTCCTCTCCCAATGCCCAGCGCACAGACCCCCCCCTTCCTCTCCCCAATGCCCAGCGCACAGACCTCCCTTCCTCTCCCAATGCCCAGCGCACAGACCCCCCCTTCCTCTCCCAATGCCCAGCGCACAGACCCCCCCTTCCTCTCCCAATGCCCAGCGCACAGACCCCCCCCTTCCTCTCCCCAATGCCCAGCGCAGAGACCCCCCCTTCCTCTCCCAATGCCACGCACAGACCCCCTTTCCTCTCCCAATGCCCAGCGCACAGACCCCCCCTTCCTCTCCCAATGCCCAGCGCACAGACATCCCCTTCCTCTCCCAATGCCCAGCGCACAGACCCCCCCTTCCTCTCCCAATGCCCAGCGCACAGACCCCCCCTTCCTCTCCCAATGCCCAGCGCACAGACACCCTTTCCTCTCCCAATGCCCAGAGCACAGACCCCCCCTTCCTCTCCCCAATGCCCAGCGCACAGACCCCCCCTTCCTCTCCCAATGCCCAGCGCACAGACCCCCCCTTCCTCTCCCAATGCCCAGCGCACAGACCCCCCCTTCCTCTCCCAATGCCCAGCGCACAGACCCCCCCCTTCCTCTCCCAATGTGCAGAGCACAGACCCCCCCTTCCTCTCCAAATGCCCAGCGCAAAGACCCCCCCTTCCTCTCCCAATGCCCAGAGCACAGACCCCCCCTTCCTCTCCCCAATACCCAGCGCACAGACCCTCCCCCTTCCTCTCCCAATGCCCAGCGCACAGACCCCCCTTCCTCTCCCAATGCCCAGCGCACAGACCCCCCCTTCCTCTCCCAATGCCCAGCGCACAGACCACCCCTTCCTCTCCCAATGCCCAGCGCACAGACCCCCCCTTCCTCTCCCAATGTCCAGCGCACAGACCCCCCCTTCCTCTCCCAATGCCCAGAGCACAGACCCCCCCTTCCTCTCCCCAATACCCAGCGCACACACCCCCCCTTCCTCTCCCAATGCCCAGCGCACACACACCCCCTTCCTCTCCCAATGCCCAGCGCACAGACCCCCTTCCTCTCCCAATGCCCAGAGCACAGACCCCCCTTCCTCTCCCAATGCCCAGCGCACAGACCCCCCTTCCTCTCCCAATGTCCAGAGCACAGACTCCCCCCTGCCTCTCCCAATGCCCAGCGCTCAGACCCCCCCCTTCCTCTACCCAATGCCCAGCGCACAGACCCCCCCTTCCTCTCCCCAATGTCCAGAGCACAGACCCCCCCCTTCCTCTCCCAATGTCCAGAGCACAGACCCCCCCCCCTTCCTCTCCCCAATACCCAGCGCTCAGACCCCCCCTTCCTCTCCCAATGCCCAGCGCACAGACCCCCCCTTCCTCTCCCCAATGTCCAGAGCACAGACCCCCCCCTTCCTCTCCCCAATACCCAGCGCTCAGACCCCCCCTTCCTCTCCCAATGTCCAGCGCACAGACCCCCCTTCCTCTCCCAATGCCCAGCGCACAGACCCCCCTTCCTCTACCCAAAGCCCAGCGCACAGACCCCCCCTTCCTCTCCCAATGCCCAGCGCACAAACTCCCCCTTCCTCTCCCAAAGCCCAGCGCACAGACCCCCCCTTCCTCTTCCAATGCCCAGCGCACAGACCCTCCTTTCCTCTCCCCAATGCCCAGCGCACAGACCCCCCCCTTCCTCTCCCAATGCCCAGCGCACAGACCCCCCCTTCCTCTCCCCAATGTCCAGAGCACAGACCCCCCCCCCTTCCTCTCCCCAATACCCAGCGCTCAGACCCCCCCTTCCTCTCCCAATGTCCAGAGCACAGACCCCCCCTTCCTCTCCCAATGTCCAGAGCACAGACCCCCCCCTTCCTCTCCCAATGCCCAGCGCACAGACCCCCCCTTCCTCTCCCAATGCCCAGCGCACAGACCCCCCCTTCCTCTCCCCAATACCCAGCGCTCAGACCCCCCCTTCCTCTCCCAATGTCCAGCGCACAGACCCCCCTTCCTCTCCCAATGCCCAGCGCACAGACCACCCTTCCTCTCCCAATGTCCAGCGCACAGACCCCCCTTCCTCTCCCAATGTCCAGCGCACAGACCCCCCTTCCTCTACCCAATGCCCAGCGCACAGACCCCCCTTCCTCTACCCAAAGCCCAGCGCACAGACCCCCCCTTCCTCTCCCAATGCCCAGCGCACAGACTCCCCCTTCCTCTCCCAATGCCCAGCGCACAGACCCCCCCTTCCTCTCCCAATGCCCAGCGCACAGACCCCCCCCTTCCTCTCCCCAATGCCCAGCGCACAGACCCCCCCTTCCTCTCCCAATGCCCAGCGCACAGACTCCCCCTTCCTCTCCCAATGCCCAGCGCACAGACCCCCCCT
Organism: Ascaphus truei; assembly: GCF_040206685.1. Classification (NCBI taxonomy): domain Eukaryota; kingdom Metazoa; phylum Chordata; class Amphibia; order Anura; family Ascaphidae; genus Ascaphus; species Ascaphus truei. The sequence continues at coordinate 4,193 of NW_027456181.1, read as the reverse complement.
TCCTCTCCCAATGCCCAGCGCACAGACCCCCCCTTCCTCTCCCCAATGCCCAGCGCACAGACCCCCCCTTCCTCTCCCAATGCCCAGCGCACAGACCCCCCCCTTCCTCTCCCAATGCCCAGCGCACAGACCCCCCCTTCCTCTCCCAATGCCCAGAGCACAGACCCCCCCTTCCTCTCCCAATGCCCAGCGCACAGACCCCCCCTTCCTCTCCCAATGCCCAGCGCACAGACCCCCCCCTTCCTCTCCCAATGCCCAGCGCACAGACCCCCCCTTCCTCTCCCAATGCCCAGCGCACAGACCCCCCCTTCCTCTCCCCAATGCCCAGAGCACAGACCCCCTTTCCTCTCCCAATGCCCAGCGCACAGACCCCCCCTTCCTCTCCCCAATGCCCAGCGCACAGACCTCCCCTTCCTCTCCCAATGCCCAGAGCACAGACCCCCCCTTCCTCTCCCCAATACCCAGAGCTCAGACCCCCCCTTCCTCTCCCAATGCCCAGCGCACAGACCCCCCCTTCCTCCCCCAATGCCCAGCGCACAGACCCCCCCTTCCTCTCCCCAATGCCCAGCGCACAGACCTCCCCTTCCTCTCCCAATGCCCAGAGCACAGACCCCCCCTTCCTCTCCCCAATACCCAGAGCACAGACCCCCCCTTCCTCTCCCCAATACCCAGCGCACACACCCCCCCTTCCTCTCCCAATGCCCAGCGCACACACCCCCCCTTCCTCTCCCAATGCCCAGCGCACAGACCCCCCTTCCTCTCCCAATGCCCAGAGCACAGACCCCCCTTCCTCTCCCAATGCCCAGCGCACAGACCCCCCTTCCTCTCCCAATGCCCAGCGCACAGACCCCCCCTTCCTCTCCCAATGCCCAGCGCACAGACCCCCCCTTCCTCTCCCAATGCCCAGCGCACAGACCCCCCCTTCCTCTCCCAATGCCCAGCGCAGAGACCCCCCCTTCCTCTCCCAATGCCCAGCGCACAGACCCCCCCCTTCCTCTCCCAATGCCCAGCGCACAGACCCCCCCTTCCTCTCCCAATGCCCAGCGCACAGACCCCCCCTTCCTCTCCCAATGCCCAGCGCACAGACCCCCCCTTCCTCTCCCAATGCCCAGCGCACAGACCCCCCCTTCCTCTCCCAATGCCCAGCGCACAGACCCCCCTTCCTCTCCCAATGCCCAGAGCACAGACCCCCCTTCCTCTCCCAATGCCCAGCGCACAGACCCCCCTTCCTCTCCCAATGCCCAGCGCACAGACCCCCCCTTCCTCTCCCAATGCCCAGCGCACAGACCCCCCCTTCCTCTCCCAATGCCCAGCGCACAGACCTCCCCTTCCTCTCCCAATGCCCAGCGCACAGACCCCCCCTTCCTCTCCCAATGCCCAGCGCACAGACCCCCCCTTCCTCTCCCAATGCCCAGCGCACAGACCCCCCCTTCCTCTCCCAATGCCCAGCGCACAGACCCCCCCTTCCTCTCCCAATGCCCAGCGCACAGACCCCCCTTTCCTCTCCCAATGCCCAGCGCACAGACCCCCCCTTCCTCCCCCAATACCCAGCGCACATACCCCCCCTTCCTCCCCCAATGCCCAGCGCACAGACCCCCCCCTTCCTCTCCCAATGCCCAGCGCACAGACCCCCCCTTCCTCTCCCAATGCCCAGCGCACACACCCCCCCTTCCTCTCCCAATGCCCAGCGCACACACCCCCCCTTCCTCTCCCAATGCCCAGCGCACACACCCCCCCTTCCTCTCCCAATGCCCAGAGCACAGACCCCCCCTTCCTCTCCCAATGCCCAGAGCACAGACCCCCCTTCCTCTCCCAATGCCCAGCGCACAGACCCCCCTTCCTCTCCCAATGCCCAGCGCACAGACCCCCCCTTCCTCTCCCAATGCCCAGCGCACAGACCCCCCTTCCTCTCCCAATGCCCAGCGCACAGACCCCCCCCTTCCTCTCCCAATGCCCAGCGCACAGACCCCCCCTTCCTCTCCCAATGCCCAGCGCACAGACCCCCCCTTCCTCTCCCAATGCCCAGCGCACAGACCCCCCTTCCTCTCCCAATGCCCAGCGCACAGACCCCCCTTCCTCTCCCAATGCCCAGCGCACAGACCCCCCCTTCCTCTCCCAATGCCCAGCGCACAGACCCCCCTTTCCTCTCCCAATGCCCAGCGCACAGACCCCCCCTTCCTCCCCCAATACCCAGCGCACAGACCCCCCCTTCCTCCCCCAATGCCCAGCGCACAGACCCCCCCTTCCTCCCCCAATGCCCAGCGCACAGACCCCCCTTCCTCTCCCAATGCCCAGCGCACAGACCCCCCCTTCCTCTCCCAATGCACAGCGCACAGACCCCCCCTTCCTCCCCCAATGCCCAGCGCACAGACCCCCCCTTCCTCCCCCAATGCCCAGCGCACAGACCCCCCCTTCCTCCCCCAATGCCCACACTGTCACCCCCCGTACCTGAACCTCACGTTGCAACGTTTCAGGAGCACATGCAGCCGCTCAAACACGTCCCAGTTCTGGTATCCCTTGCGGGTCAGCACCGGCACCAGCCCTATATCCCGTATCAAGTCTAGCAGAACATGGGTCTCCATCATCATCCAATTCCGACCTCGAGAAGGATTGTGCCCGTCCTGCGCCATCCTGAGAGTGCAAGAGACGGGGTCAGCGAGGAGGGAGGGAGGGTCCAACTGCACTACTGGCTCAGGAGAACATAGTCTGTCCCTCACCCCCACGGGCACGCATGTGAGAGATAGGACTGCACGGGCACGCATGTGAGAGATAGGACTGCACGGGCACGCATGTGAGAGATAGGACTGCACGGGCACGCATGTGAGAGATAGGACTTCACGGGCACGCATGTGAGAGATAGGACTGCACGGGCACGCATGTGAGAGATAGGACTGCACGGGCACGCATGTGAGAGATAGGACTTCACGGGCACGCATGTGAGAGATAGGACTGCACGGGCACGGGCACGCATGTGAGAGATAGGACTGCACGGGCACGCATGTGAGAGATAGGACTGCACACCCACGGGCACGCATGTGAGAGATAGGACTGCACGGGCACGCATGTGAGAGATAGGACTGCACGGGCACGGGCACGCATGTGAGAGATAGGACTGCACACCCACGGGCACGCATGTGAGAGATAGGACTGCACGGGCACGCATGAGAGAGATAGGACTGCACGGGCACGCATGTGAGAGATAGGACTGCATGGGCACGCATGAGAGAGATAGGACTGCACGGGCACGGGCACGCATGTGAGAGATAGGACTGCACGGGCACGCATGTGAGAGATAGGACTGCACGGGCATGGGCACGCATGTGAGAGATAGGACTGCACGGGCACGCATGAGAGAGATAGGACTGCACGGGCACGCATGAGAGAGATAGGACTGCACGGGCACGGGCACGCATGTGAGAGATAGGACTGCACGGGCACGCATGTGAGAGATAGGACTGCACGGGCATGGGCACGCATGTGAGAGATAGGACTGCACACATGTGAGAGATAGGACTGCACACATGTGAGAGATAGGACTGCACACCCACGGGCACGCATGTGAGAGATAGGACTGCACACCCACGGGCACGCATGTGAGAGATAGGACTGCACACCCAGGGGTACACATGTGAGAGATAGGACTGCACACATGTGAGAGATAGGACTGCACACCCATGGGCACACATGTGAGAGATAGGACTGCACGGGCACGCATGTGAGAGATAGGACTGCACGGGCACGCATGTGAGAGATAGGACTGCACACATGTGAGAGATAGGACTGCACACCCATGGGCACGCATGTGAGAGATAGGACTGCACACATGTGAGAGATAGGACTGCACACATGTGAGAGATAGGACTGCACACCCATGGGCACGCATGTGAGAGATAGGACTGCACACATGTGAGAGATAGGACTGCACACCCATGGGCACGCATGTGAGAGATAGGACTGCACACCCATGGGCACGCATGTGAGAGATAGGACTGCACGCATGTGAGAGATAGGACTGCACACCCATGGGCACGCATGTGAGAGATAGGACTGCACGGGCACGCATGTGAGAGATAGGACTGCACGGGCACGCATGTGAGAGATAGGACTGCACGGGCACGCATGTGAGAGATAGGACTGCACCCCCATGGGCACGCATGTGAGAGATAGGACTGCACACCCTATGAACCTGCCTG